>NC_035442.2:3911760-4177515 GCF_002127325.2 Helianthus annuus | reverse complement strand
GGTCATTACGAGTTCCTAGTGATGCCTTTTGGGCTCACAAATGCACCGGCTGCGTTCATGGATCTCATGAATCGCGTTTGCAAGCCGTACTTGGACAAATTCGTCATAGTCTTCATTGACGATATCCTTATCTATTCCAAGAATCAAGCTGACCACGAGAAGCATCTCCGTTGCATTCTCGAATTACTACAATGTGAGAAACTCTACGCCAAATTCTCGAAATGTGAATTCTGGCTACGAGAAGTTCAGTTTTTAGGACACGTTGTGAGTGAGCGTGGTATCCAAGTAGATCCCGCTAAGGTAGAGGCAGTCATGAACTGGCAAGAGCCAAAGACGCCTACCGAGATTCGTAGTTTCCTGGGATTAGCAGGATACTACCGGAGATTTATTGAAAATTTTTCAAGGATTGCTGCGCCCTTGACTTCCTTGACCAAGAAGAAAGAAAAGTACATTTGGGGCCCGAAGCAGCAAGAGTCCTTCGAAATACTGAAGCAGAAGCTAAGCAACGCACCTGTGTTGACCTTACCTGAGGGTACAGATGAATTCGTAGTTTACTGCGATGCATCACACACAGGCATGGGGTGTGTGCTTATGCAGAAGGGCAAAGTGATTGCCTATGCTTCAAGACAATTAAAGGTGCATGAAAAGAATTACACCACCCATGATTTGGAGTTGGGTGCCGTTGTATTTGCACTGAAGTTGTGGAGGCACTACCTTTATGGTATTAAATTTGTGATTTATTCTGATCACAAAAGCCTCCAGCACCTGTTCAACCAGAAGGAGTTGAACATGAGACAGCGCCGTTGGATGGAAACCCTGAATGATTATGACTGCGAAATCAAGTACCATCCCGGCAAGGCGAATGTAGTCGCCGATGCATTGAGCAGAAAAGAAAGGGTAAAACCCATTCGAATCAATGCCAAGAGCATTGAAGTTAAAAATAATTTGATGGCAAGGATATTAGCTGCGCAGCATGAGGCTGTGTTGGAAGCTAATTATCCTAATGAAAAGCTGGGGGTAACTGCGGAGCAGTTGACTCTTAGCAAGGATGGAATTCTTAGGCTGAATGGACGTGTATGGGTTCCGATTTATGGGGGACTACGAGATGTTGTTCTCCAGGAGGCCCATAGTTCCAAATACTCAGTCCATCCTGGTGCTGATAAAATGTACCAAGACTTAAAGGCAAATTATTGGTGGATAGGCTTGAAAAAGTCTGTAACCGCCCATGTAGCAAAGTGCTTAACTTGTGCTCAAGTTAAGGCCGAGCACCAAAAGCCGTCTGGCTTGCTACAACAGCCTGAACTTCCCGAGTGGAAGTGGGAATGCGTAACTATGGACTTCATAACCAAGTTACCCAAGACCAGGAAAGGAAACGATACAATATGGGTCATAGTCGATAGGCTGACTAAATCAGCTCATTTTCTACCCATCAAGGAGACGTATAGCTCCGATATGTTAGCCCAACTTTATGTTGATAAGATTGTAGCCTTACACGGCATACCTGTGTCTATTATTTCCGACAGGGATACTAGATACACATCTCACTTCTAGAAGAGTTTCCAGCAATCTTTGGGCACGCGTTTAAATTTTAGTACGGCTTACCATCCACAGACGGACGGTCAAAGTGAGCGTACCATCCAAACGCTAGAAGACATGCTTCGTGCATGTGCAATCGATTTAGGCGGTAACTGGGATAAGAACCTACCCCTGATCGAGTTCTCCTACAATAATAGCTACCACACCAGCATAAAGGCTGCGCCTTTTGAGGCATTATATGGTAGGAAATGCAGATCGCCTGTTTGTTGGGCGGAAGTAGGAGAGGTCCAATTATCGGGACCAGAGATTGTTTTCCAGACAACGGACAAGATTGTCCAGATCCGGGAACGTCTCAAGGCTGCCCGCGATAGGCAGAAGAGCTACGCTGATCCAAAGCGTAAGGATTTTCACTTTGAAGTAGGTGAAAAAGTATTACTTAAGGTGTCACCCTGGAAGGGGGTGATGCGTTTCGGCAAGAAGGGCAAGCTGAGTCCGAGATACATAGGGCCTTTTGAGGTCATTGAACGAGTCGGATCAGTTGCCTATAAACTGAACTTGCCTGAAGAGCTCAATGGAATTCACAATGTGTTCCACATCTGCAATCTCAAAAAGTGCTTCGCCGACGAATCGTTGGTGATTCCACACACAGATGTGCATATAGATGAGAGCTTAAAGTTCATAGAAAAACCTTTGTCGATTGAAGATCGACAGGTGAAGAAGCTTCGCAGAAAGCACGTACCGATTGTAAAAGTCAAATGGGATGCTCGTAGAGGTCCTGAATATACGTGGGAAGTCGAAGCTACAATGAAAGAAAAATACCCCTATTTATTTGAGTAAATCTCGGGTCAAGATTTATTTTAAGGGGGTGAGGATGTAACACCTCGAAAATTTGTGTCCAATGATGTGTTAACACGTGTCATTTGTTTACACGTGGGATCTATAATAAATAAAGGACTAATTTTGACAAACCTTGAAAGTATATATAAATTCGAGGGTTATAAATGTCAACAAGGGTAAATATACTGTATAGTATCCCTAAATAATGCTTAAACCTTCAAACGAATAAATTATAGATCGTACAAAAATAAAACGCGGAAGAAAGTGAGAGATTACAAACTACAGGGGTTAACCGTGTCAACATGTTTAATAATACCTCTGAGTGACCCTTTAACGTTCCAAAGACTTTGTAACGGTATTATACCCTCACTAAAATAATATATATAAATTTCGCGAAGTTTCGATATGAAACGAGGAAGTTACGATCGAGTTCGTAGAAGAAGGGTTAAAAGCGTCAACAGTGAAAGATAAGGCTTTCCAAAATAATTAATAAATAAACCGGGGACTTAATAATGCGGGTAATTAACACGAGGCCCCTATCGGTAAATAACCGAGGGCCAAACCGCAAAGTTACCCCTTCAAAACCGAAAGGTCAGGTGAATCATTACGAAAGATTTCGTTATTAATGGCCAGATTCAGTAATCATTACAAAAAGATTTAAAATCATGAAATCTTAACCTTAGGCGACCCGCGTGAAGTTTAAGCATTAGTTGAGGCGGGCCGCGAGCCTCTTAAATAACGCGTCTGTTATATGAACTTTAGGCGACCCGCGTAAAAGAAGCATGGAATGTCCATGCGGGCCGCGTAAAGTGCCCAGATGCAGAATTGTAGTAACTACTTGGCTTTTGGACCATTTGAACGATCAAACCTTAATCAAAGAGGCATGGGCACCCTACAATTGACCCATATCACTCAGGGGACATCTACCCATCATCATGATCAGTAGTAGCATGTTGTGTAATGATTTTAGGCCTTGATCTTGGCTATAAATAGCACCATTGTGCTCATAACATTCACAACATCAAAACTCACTTCTCTGATCATTCTAAGTGCTCCCAAGCATTCTCTTCTGCTCTATAAACAAGAACACACTTCTGTAAGTCGTTCACAATCAATTTGGTCTTGCATTTCCATAGTTATAGCTCATAAACGCAACCGTCGTAACTAGCGGTTGTCATTGCAATATCTTGCAAATGGTTCAGTCTTATGACGAATCAAAAATGGTTATGAGTTGGTATTTATGTGGGTATTAAACCTCTAAAATGGTTCCCCCTGATCACCACTCTAACTATGTCAATTATCGAGTCAAACGTGCGGTTAAAAAGTCAACAGAAAGCTATTTTAGCGATTTAAGCATAATCTGTAATGTATATGTTATGGAACCTGTTTTGACAATCATAAATCATAGTAATAAGTATATAAACTTGTTTGCGCTCGTTTGAATCGATCATTTACTATATAGAACCGGTTCGGAGCCGAATGTCGCAAAAGTTTGACTTTTGCTTTGACTTCAGTTCTGACCCGTTTTAGTGAGGTATAAATATACCTTAGGACTCTCTTAGGACCAGGTCACATGTTGGTATAAGCCTCTGTGGTCGGTTCATGAGTTATCCGAGTCTTTTGCGCAATTCCGTCATTCGCCTAAAAGTTGACCGTAACGGCCTTTTAAAATTAAAACTAGTATTTCGGACACGTGAACGGACCAAAACCTTGCTTATTAAATTATAAGCATGTCCCTGAAGTTTCACGTCAATCCGAGGTCTAGAATGAGAGTTATGCTAAAAGGCGCACTTTTAAGAAAGTTTTGTAATTAACGGCGCAATTAGCATAACGCTCATCTAACCCAAGTTTTCGGCACCAAAACTTTTACCCACTGTGGTAAAATAATATTTTGGGAATTTTAAAGATTTTTAATAATTTTTACCTTGCTCATAACCTGCGGTTATGGCTACGGTTCGGTAAATACCGAATATGCCCTTTTTGGCCAAAACGGGAGTTCTACAAGGTCTTTTGACCCGATTCCAGTTGCTACTGATTTTAAATAATAAATAAAGTATTTTAAGCTTTATAAGCTGTTCGGGAAACTCAGATTTCCTGTAGAACTCGAAAATCCCTTTTAAAGTCTTTAAAATGACCAAGAAGCCCCTACGGGGCATAATATTAACTTAAACTCGTTACGGGCATTACGGAAGGTATCCTACTGATACCACAACCCATTTAAGGCATATTGACTTAGGAAATAAGCGTACGACTCTTATGGTTAACCGTTTCGCCTATTTGCGCACACGGTACGGCCCACGGAACTAGTTTTCGTGCAACAGCCGATATGGGTCGAATTATATTATTTGAACCCCAAAACCAAGAGTATGAACTATAAACCCATATAAAACAAGTCTCTGAACTTGTTGGGTCCAAATCATACTCCATTCTCGGTTTTCGCCTTTTCGTGCGAATTAACCATATCTATATATCGGAATCAACCGGTTTAAGCTACGGCTACTATAAGGACCGTTAGGATTCTAAGAGGTTAATTAAAACCTTCGTTCCAGATTAGGAGCCCCAGTAAAAGCTATCGGTGACTTGATCTAAATTAAGGATTAATACTTGCAAAGGTAAATACTTTTGACTTATTTCCCCTATATGGGCTTGGGTTACGGTATACTAATACCGCTTGATTGAGCATTATATACTTCCATCGCTTAGGTGGTTAATTGATTAAATATGATTGGCTCATTTAAACAGTTTTGTTGCTTATAAGCCTTTGGGGGGTTTAATGACCGTTGTCCCGGATATCCTCGGCATCATTTTACGAAATGGCCACGACCATCGACATCCCGGTGTAGGCGTACACCCGGTATAAAGTGTCGACATTAAAACTAAAAGACGTAGCCGTTGGTTTCTGTACTACGGTTTTACGCAAACGTGGTGTGTCTATAAATCTTTAACCCGGCACGACCCGGGCTACTGAACGCATAAAAGAACATGTAAAACGTTCACAAGATCATTATGAATTTTCCCAAGTTATAAAAGAGTTTGTGCCTTGTGCATTCAAATCAATTTTAATAAACATTTTCAAATGTGTCAGTTGAATGTATTTACCAGTGTAAACTGACGTATTTTCCCCAAAAAGATTAAGTGCAGGTACCTAAACGTAATTGGCTGGTATTAGCTCCCTAGCGTCGGGATAAGCCTCGCAAGCTTGATTGCAGTATCTAATGGAACAATACTTTATCTGTATTTACGATCCACTGTGGATATTCAACTTCTGTAATGCATTTTGATATTACAATCAGAGGTTGAATTTATATATTTATCTTATGCTTCCGCTGTGCATTATATAATTGTGTGGTTTGACTATATTGTTGCCAACATCGTCACGGTAATCCCCCACCGGGCCCACCGGTGAGACACGTGGAAATCGGGGTGTGACATTTCGGGTCTTATCTCCCGGTTTTCATTATTTTCTTGTTTTCAATGCTTTTCATGATGAATTCTTGTTTTGAACTTATTGTTTTGATTTTAGACATCATGTTTTCCGGCTAATACTCTTGTTACTACCTAGGTTAGATGATAGTTTAATGAAGTTTGGATTTTTAACGGTTTTCTATTGTTTGGTTATGGATTGATCTTTGAAAGTAAAGAATTCTAGAATCTTTAATTTGGTGCGCATGCGTATTTAGATTTGATTGTTGCTTATTTAATGTTTCACATAAATTTTGGTGGATGTCTTTCACATAATGAATTTGTGTTGATTATTCGTATCTTTGTGGGTTCGGGTGATCTTTGGGTAAATCGGCCGATAGCCTTAGAAACAGTAATAAAATACAATTAGAACTAGGTGTTCTGCTTAACTTGTCGCTGAGAGGCTCGAGTTTGTTAGTAGGTCTCGGTACGATATATAGCTAAGATAAGTTTTGAGAGAAGTCGGTCTTAGTTCCCTAATCGTATCTATGTCTATTAAACCAAGTCAGAATCTAGGATTGCCTTAGACTTTCGCGCTGAGAGGTAGATTGTCGTATTAGGACACTTTTAGAGACGTTAGAGGACCGAGAGGAAGTCTAACAACCGGTGTTCATAACAGCCTTGTAGGGTCTCCTAGGTTTCTTCCTGAGAAGGGTCGAGAGGTCTTAGCAGAGATACCTTAGGGTTTAGTACTTTACGATCCCGGTTCCATACCACAATAGTACCGTTAGACATCCATTCATAGTTAAATCGGATTCAAGCCTAGGTAGTCGTTAATCTCTATTGAATTAAACCTTAGTTCTTGTCATAATCTAGTTTTACTTTAATTCCAATTCTATGACTTTAGTAACCCCCCCCCCCCCCCAAAAAAAACACAAAAAACAGTTAAGTTAGTGTCAGTGTTAGTCCAAATAAAGTCGTTAACGTAGTTAATTAGAGTCCTTGTGGGTTCGACATCCGAACTTGCTTTTCTTTACTAGATTCGACCGGTACACTTGCCGGTGAGTAGTTTAGTCGAGTTAGAAAGTCTAGATTATTATTACTTGAGTCTAAAGTTAGGTTAATTTAGTTGATTTTATTTGAATTACTTGTAGCACATCAGTAAACAACCACCCAATGTCATTGAATCCACCATCATTCACTAAGCAGACCTAATTACAAAATGAAGGAGCATATGATCATGTTTGTATAATTATCATCAAATTCCAGCTAACTAATTGTAACAACCTGCATGTTCGGGCGTTGTTACTACTTGCTATACTCGCTACGCCTAGCACTAGAGATTCAGATCATATTGTAACTATAATGCTTACATCGCTACTTCGCAGTATACTCGCATAGTACGCATACTTTATCGCTATAGCACATCATGCCGCATAAACTAACGCTCACGATGACGTTGAGTGAGGACCTATTCTACCCTCCTTGATGGCCGTGATGCGTCGCACTATAACGCATTTTCGAAACGAAACCCGATTATTGCATCGCAAACTTCGAAATATGGATATTTATATACAACCCTTTTGTGACTAATTATATATATATATATATATATATATGGAAATGGGTGAACAAACCATCGCAACGCTCAACGCACAAAGCGAAACATCGAAACGGAACTCTTCGGAGACCACCGATCGAACGACCATTCGATCGAATAGTCATCCGATCGGATGACCATCCGATCGAGTGAGCAACCGATCGAATGGCCATCCGATTGGATTGCCATCCGATCCATTACACTCCATCACCTTCTCTCCTCTTCACCTATAAATAACACTTGTCACATCACTGTTCAAGTGATGTGACAGCTCTCACTTGACCAGCACGCTTTGGGGCTATTTTCTCTCGATTCCTCGCGATTCTTGTAATTTTCTATCTCAAATCTTGTACTTCTATGATCTACACGCACTCCTTCATCTTTTCCACCATCAAATCTCACTTTTTCACCGTAAAATCCTTTGATATGGGGCTTTCTAAGGTGATGTCATCATGGAGTTCTTAGGAACAAGGAAGCGTGACCTCATCTCATCTCATCAAGAATAGTTCAGATCTAATGGATTCCACGGCGTGTAAGCACTAATCTTACCTAGATCTAAGCTGAATCTAAGTATTTCAAGCTTCCTTCAAACTTTCTTAACTTTTTACTTAAAAACCGATAGAATCAGAGCTCGTTCAGGCCTTCTACTCATTCTTTAGTGAGGTGTCGGTTTGAGAACTGATTTCTATCGATGAGATGATCGGTTAACGGGTTGAACACGAACAACCGTTAAGGACAATTAACTGATCAGACGGGGTGATTCCCATCCGATCTGAAGACTTGGCCTCGGTGGAGTTCCATTGTTTAATACGTTGTCATACCATCTCGATCAAACCGCAAAAACTTTCAAAAATAATCAAGTTCAAGACGATCTGGTTCGTTGGGACGGATTGCCGTCCGATCTGATAGCCATCCGATCGGATTGCCATCCGATCGAACTGCTATCCGATCAGATTGCACTTGGTTCCAACACTTAAACATTTTCAAGCTATTCAAGGATCTGAACGTCGATCAGATGGCTGTCCGATCGGATTGCTATCCGTTCGAACGACCATCCGACTAGTTAACATTTGGACTTCAGCACTTAATCATTTTTCATAATTTCCAAAGAACATCAGTTTCTAACGGATTGCCATCCGATCGGATTGCTATCCGATCGAGTGACCATCCTGCTGTAACCTTGTTCTCACTGAGTGTCCTGCGAATCGAATCGCTATCCGACGAACGACCGTTCGATTGACGACCTGAAGGGTAAAGATACTTCTCTGTTTTCAAAATGCTACAACGAAAACTTCAAAGCCATCAGACACAAACACATCCTTCCCAAACGAATGTCAATCCAACCGAATGGCCATCCGATCGGATGACCATCTGACCGGATTGACATCCGATCGAATGGCCATCTGATCGGATTACCATTCGACACTCGGTTCACTCGCCACCGTTTAACGCACTGTTCAACGCTTACACCATCGTTCTGTAATCAGGCTAACCTCAGACGCGTTTCCTTCAATCCAACCAAGTTGTGTTGAGCACCGACTGTGAGTATACTCGAACCCTTTTTATCGCATTTTGGGTGTAACATACATTCCTATCAAATCGAATTTATCAAAACAAATTGTTAATCAAACTGCTTATCACTTGCGAATAACTGTTATACATATTTACACGTGATGCTAGTTACATATGTGTTAGGACTTTTACTCGCGAGGTCCCGCCTTAACTAGTATAGTACTATAGTACCCGACGGGGTCTAGTTAGGATGAATAGCAATCGCAGTCGCAGCTCGAGAGACTTAGCTGGTAGTATCTGTCCAATATATGTATGTTGTATCTTGTTTATATATGTGGTAATTCGCAGCACTTTTTATTCACTCACGCTACTCTATCAAAACTTGTATACTCGCCAATACCTTTGTATTGACGTTGTTTTAACGTATGTTGCAGGTTTAGTCGCAGTCTACATCAAATTAAGCTAGGAAGTCTAGAAACTCACCTAAAATCTAGGTTGTCGGATTTATATTGTTCAAGAGGACAAGAAATCTGTGATAAATTATGTGATTGTATTGTTTGTTAGTATGGGATAACAAATGTAATAAATATTGTTGCTTTGTAGTTGTTATGGATTCTCTTGAGCAATCTGATTCGCCTAGTTTCGTGCCCCAATGATTCCGCCATCGGTTGGGGTACGACACTAGTGTTTCTAAAGATGAACAATGAGAAGAATAAGCATACATTTTTCATCATTTACTTGGATTTTGATATTTTACTAGTAAGAGATTCAAGAATTGATGAAATATGTGAATGGTGGTCTTTATTTCTCTTTTAGTGGTTACTGGAGAACGAGAACAAATGAAAGTGGGTGTTCGTAATTGTGTTGCCTTGTAATATTGCTTTCGACTAAAGGGTTTGTTATTTACAAATTTTGTAAGGACTGCCAAAAATGTCCCTAAACGACCCGTAAGTGGAAACCCGGACCCCTGAAACCCTAATGTACATAAAAAAACCAAGAAAACAAGAAACTTGACCTTCAGGCGGGCCGCGTAAGGGTTGAGCATGGCCTTACGCGGGCCGCGTCAACTTAAGATTTGACCGGATAAGCATCCGGGCCACGCGTTGTCCATCTGGCACACCTACTCGTGACACTTAAGCCCTACACGTAGACTAGGCGGCCTCGCGGGCCGCGTAAGGATCAAGAAAGGTCTTACGCGGGCCGCGTAAGACCCAAAAATCAGCTATAAATAGGGTTGGCCATGAGCAGTTCTCTGGTGTCGAAATTTTTTCTCAAAAACGAAGATATACTGCTCAAAAGCATAAATTTCATTAGAGAGACGCTGCTACGATACAGGGTATTAACTCGATCGCTGCTACGATTCAATATCCGATCGATTTAAACCAATTCGATGGATGTTTAAGTGCTGCCCACATTAGGGTTATACTTTGTTATTCGTCGTGAATTCGATGGATATTTAAGTATCGCACTTTGTCATTCGTTGTGAGGGTTTGTATCTCGTGAGTTATCGTAAATGTTGTATTAGTTCTAACCTAGTTCGTGTGCATTGTTGTTTAAACTAGGTTATCAGGCTTATCAGTAGGCTAAACTCTGTCCGTTTAAACTTGTAGTGTGAGTCATTTTTTTTTATTAAACAGTGTTTTACAATACTCCAAACTATTTCCAAAGTTATAATTACAGGGATTAAGTCGTGGTTATCTTGAATCACTGGCTAGTGGGGTATTGTGCACATTACTAATTTCTCACGGTTAGGCTAATAAACCCTAACAGTGATAATCATCACTACTTGGGTGAAAGGACCCAATAGTGGTATGACCATCGTCATCAGGAGGTGACACGGGGCCAGATAAAAATAAGATAGAAGCCATTGTAATCGCTCTTATGCTGTAATCTATAACTATGTGTCATTTTATCAAATTGAGTGACTCGCCAGTATTTCCCCGCTGATAAAACCTTTTTAAAACATATTTCAGATGACCTGCAGTGACTCATGGAAAAGTGCTACGAAGCACTAACAAGCTTGAAGTAATGGCTCAGTAAAAATAAATAAACATATTTTGTAAAACATGGGTTTCTCGGTGAAATTTTCCTTATTGTAAATTTCGGGTTTTTCCTCGAATTATGAAATAAAATAATCGGGCATTTCAAGTTTTAAAGATCCTGTTAAAAACTTCCGCTGTCAAATTAAATAATAAATACCACGGGTTTCTGTCCCGCGGCTCCTGAAACGGGTCAAACCGGGTCGGTGGCCGTGACAAATTTGGATTGTTTTTACAACTCATGATTTGCGTTGTATCTGTGTTTGATTCAAGTTTATGTTCATTTGTTGTTCGATTCGTATTATGTGTGATTGGTGTTTCTATTTTTATGAATACACGTAGTTACAAATTTTAATGGATGGTGGCAATGGATGATTATGTTCAAAACATTTTGGATGTTCATAAGCTATCCAATAGCATAAAAACACTATTTTTTTTAGAATCGGTCGGGAAACACTTACATAACTGATTCGGTCGAGTACTCTTATATTATCATCAATTAAGTTGGTCGGTTGGTAAGTCTGGGTCGAGTACTAGCATATGGCCTAGATTTTGTAAGTTTTATCTTATTTTATTTTTTCATTCCAAAATCTCATCTACTGATTCATGATTCATATCTTATTTATTCAGACTTCATATTTTGTTAAAATTATAATATTTTATTTATTTAGATTTCATATTATTCCATATATAAATTAGCAAGTTTCTTGTACATCATCACTTGTACCCCATGTTTGGGACTTTTCAAAAAAAAAAAAAACTTGATTTTTCACTTTTAACCTTAAAGTTTTCTCTTTTACATTTTGACACATTTGAAATTTTTACTTTTAACTCAAACTTTTTCATCTTTTATAATTTAACACAACACTTTATTATTTACAACTTTCGTCCCCCATATTTTTTATCTTTCGCAAGTTTTTCGTTTTACGTTTCGTTCTAAATTTTGCGAGTTAACATGTCGTAGTGTGCATGTGAGATTCAACTTTTTTGCTCTATTTTTTCATATTTGATAGACCCGTCACAACGCTTCCATTTTTTCTCTTTTGAAAACTTCCCCGCAACGGGCGGGTCGTAGATCGACTAAGTTATTATTTTGTACGTTTTACGTTTCTGGTTAATTTCTTCGCATTAAGACACTGTAACGAGTGTGCGTGGTACAACGATTTTAGTCTCCTTTTCGTTCAGTGTAATTTTTACCATTTTATTTATTTTATTTTTAGGATGTTGAGAGTCGATGTCGTTGTGGCATTGGTGCTACTTGGCATGGTTTTACGAACCATTTTAACCTATTACTTTTTTTACTAATATTTTGTTTCGGTTTACCCATACACTTCCTTTACTTATAAACTATTTTTTACGTGCATATTTTATGTGCGGGTATGTATAAATATGATTTGTTCTACATTCCGACGTAAACTTTTTTTATAGACGAGTCAGGTCAAATATAATACGTTTTCGTTTAAAGATTACGTGCATATTTTTATGTACGTTTTGGTATAAATTGAAGTTGTTCTACGTTTCGACGTAAATTTTTTTGGGAAATGATTCAGGTCAAACATTATGTTTCGTAAAGTTTTTTTCGAACCAAGTGGAGTCAAATTATGGTTTCTTTTTCTCCCCTTTTCCGAAAGCTCCAATTAATCCCTTTCGATTACATGCGCATATTTTCCTTCATACCCGTTACGTTTTCTATGTATGAGTCGGGTCACATATAATACGTTATGATTGTTTGATATGAATTCCATTTACTTTACGTTTGATCCAATCACAATGCTTATACATGTTACACGGAGTTCAACTGGATATGTCGAAATGTGTGTTTTCATATGGTTAATGGATCATATAACGTTTGGACTAATCCATTCAATGTTTACGATGTACCCGCGCCGCAAGACGGGCGGGTCTTAGCCCTAGTTTTATTAAAATTATAACTCTACTTCAGAAGATAAAGAAGTTTGACTAATCACATATCGTTTTAAGTTAGTTAAACAAACACATACATCACATCTTAACTTAACAGTGATATCATCTGGCAGTCCGACAATTCGGTCCAATGAATCAGTAAGGCGATTATCGATCGATTCAAAACCAGGCTCATTATAGAAACAAGGAAAAATTACAAATTTTGTACTTTATCTTAATACTACTTATCAGGCGGTGTCCTTTTAACGAATTTGACAAGTTTTGCCCTTTACAAGGAATTTTGTTGCACATTTTGTTCTTTAAACTTAACCCAGTTAGATTTTCTTCTTAAATCTTGTCACCCAAGGGTATTTTAGTCTTTTACCGATTTATTCAAGAGTCAACCCTAAAATATTTTGTTTTATTCTTTTAAATAATATTAAATAAATGGGTAAAAAGTCTAAAATACCCTTGAGTGACAAGATTTAACAAGAAAATATAACTGGGTTAAGTTTAAAGGACAAAACGTGCAACAAAATTCCTTGTAAAGGGCAAAACTTGTCAAAATTCGTTAAAAAGGACACCGCTTGATAAGTGGTATAATTAGAATAAAGAACAAAACTTGTAATTTTTTCTAGAAACAACGCATAAAACCACTTGAACGTCTTTTAAAATAAAAAGACCAAAACGCCCATACACTTACAATTGATACAACCTAACTATTAGTTGCTACCAAGCTTGAAAGTATTAACCACACACATAAAAACATAGATAAAAGTTGGGGACGAT
Organism: Helianthus annuus; assembly: GCF_002127325.2. Classification (NCBI taxonomy): domain Eukaryota; kingdom Viridiplantae; phylum Streptophyta; class Magnoliopsida; order Asterales; family Asteraceae; genus Helianthus; species Helianthus annuus. Next base: position 4,163,898 of record NC_035442.2, on the reverse strand, counting down.
TTTATCAACCCTTTTGAAATTACATAAGTTAAAAACAAAATAAGTAAAACAAGAACAAAAACTAAAAACAAAATAATTAAACAATAACAACAAACCCCAAGGGTATTATCGGTACATAATCACAATATCATGGTGGTAAGGCAGCCTGTAAGGTGAGAGGAAAATATCATAGCCACGTAGACCAAATTAGATTTTTAAGCCCACACACATCTCAGCTAAAGATCTTCTCTCTCTTCTTTCATTCTCTCTCTCTCTCTAAAAACCAACTTTCTCTCTCTAAAACTAACATTTCATCCTCACAATCGCCTTATCTCCTCTTCAATTCTTCCTCTAGAATCTTCCTAATCATCTTCTCAGATCTGTTCGCAGAAGTTTTCCTACAGCAGGTATACGTAATTTCAGTTTTATATGTATATGTATATGTATATGTATGTATATACTGAGCTTTTGTGATGAAATTTAGATTTGCGTACTGCAGGTATACACAAATTCAGTTTATATGTATGTGTACGGAGATTTTGTAGGTTTGTTTGAGATTTTGTGATGAAATCTAGATTTATGTACAGCAGGTATACACGATTTCAGTTATGTATATGTATGTACTGAGATTTTTTAACTTTTGTTTAAAATTATGTGATGAAATTTAGATTTATGTACTGCAGGTATACACGATTTCAGTTTATATGTATGTGTACTGAGATTTTGTAGCTTTTGTGATGGAATTTAGATTTATGTACAGCAGGTATACACGATTTCAGTTTTATATGTGTATGTACTGAGATTTTATAATTTTTGTTTGAAACTATGTGATGAAATTTAGATTTATGTACAGCAGGTATACACAATTTGATGTTTTATATGTATATGTTTGTATATATGCTGAGATTTTGTAACTTTTGTTTGAAAACATGTGATGAAATTCAGATTTCGGAGGATTAATTTCGTTTAGCTGAGCTTAGTGAGCTTATGATTAGTTTATTAGAGATTTACAGTTATGATTTTGTTTTTGATTTTTCTGTGGTGTGGTTGATGATTTGATGAATACTGAGGGCGTTTGAGTTAGGTTATTAGGTTTTTAGGATTTTGTTCGATGATCGTTGTTCTATTGAGGTGGATATAGTCATATAGATGCTTATTACTTGGATTGTTTGGATTGAATGTGTTTTTCTGTTAATATATATTTTTGATTTTTTTATAAAAGGCATGCTATTTACGTTGTTAACTATAGTGAAGTGTGGATTAAGTTCTATGCTTATTATTTCATTAGTTCTGTTCTGTTTGTTTTATTTTACATGATCCCAGCCACTAGTTTTAGAGAGTATTTATTACTGGATTCATTAAGATTAGGACAAGTCACAAGTATCATAATTGTATCATTAGGAGGCTAATCAAGCATGTAATTAAGAGGATCTATGTAACACCCTAGGCAAATCCTACATCGGTCATGGACAGAAGAGATGTTAGGATCATAACGAATGTCCGACTTCAAATATCAGTATCACCAACGCATTTTGGGCGCATTGGCTGGGAGGAGAACTCCATAGTTAAGTGTGCTTGAGTGGGATAAGTTTTCACTCGGTTAACCAATAACAAGTCTGTGAGCTCCTCGTTAGTTAAGCGGGGACAATATTGATTGGTACGAGGGGCTAGATGTTACAATTTTGAACTTCTCTTGTTTTTTTCGATTGCCATTTTCTTTCATGTTATGCTCTTTATTGTATTTACATGAGACTTTCTTTATCTGATACTTGGTTGGTGCAGAGAATGCTGAATTGCATTTTTCTCAATCGTCTCTGATAGGTGGATAGATGGTCTATGGTTGGTAGCAAAAGATAAGAGTGAAGCTTGCAGTTTCACAATCATCTCTGCCAGTATTAGCTAAAAGGAAGGGGTGATCTAGACATTAAATATGGCTGCTACATCTGCCAAGTGGACAGATGGTTTACGATACTCATCGTTGTTTTGGCCTCCCCCACTAGATACTCCGCAGCGTAAGGTATTATCCATGTCTTTTGTTGCATTTTGTAGTTATAAGTCCTTTTAGATGGTCATAAACACATACTATGTAGTTACTAAAGACCAGTGGCGGAGCTTGACCAAAAGTTTCGAGGGGGCGTAAAGTGATGGGACCCAAATTTTTTTCCTATCGTTATGTTCAGGTCGTGTCGGCTATCGATTCGGGTCAAGTCAAATAATAATAACTTCAAATAAAACTAAAAAAATTCATTCATTCAAAGGACCCGTTCTTAGACATAAAAATTGTGATTAAGTTTATTGTGTGGTGGGTAACCTAGGGTTAAACAAATAAGAGTTAAAATATATTTACAAAACTACCCATCACTTATATACAAAGTGGTAACAAACTTTACTTTAATTTATATATTGTATAAATATTTAGGAAAAATAATTGGGGGGGAGGCGATCCTATATAATTTTTAAAATTTCCGGACGAAAAATCGAAACCTATACACTTCTAACCGAAATATTGGGGTAGGCGGGTGCACCCCCGGGCACCAACAAACCTTCGCCCTTGCTAAAGACACTTACACAGGTAGTTTGGTTATTTGAAAGAGGGCAACTGCACGAAATAGATACGAACTTTACACCTTTTATCCCGATTTTAGCACCCAGCCTTAAATAGGCGTAAAATGGAAACCGGTTTACATTCTATTAGCGATTTTAGCTACCGCCTCATTTTAACTGATTTTACTTGTAAAGTTGCTGATGTGGCACTGGTTGATGCCATGCTTGCCACCACATACATTAAACGCCACATATGCAAAACATGCTTATGTGAAAAAGGTTACAAGTATGAAATATGATCTTTTAACTATAATTACAAAAAATAATTATCAAATGTCACACACTAAAAGGACAAAAATGGTTTACACTTGCATGATACATATAAGACAACATATATGCAGTATTGATTTTACAGTTCATTTTCATTCAAAACCAGGCTCAAATTACTGCATATGTTGATTACTTTGGTCAATTTACATCAGAGCAATTTCCTGAAGATATAGCTGAGGTAATTTCTTTGGTACTTTACCAGTGAACCCTGTTTTTTTCCTCTAATTCTATAGTAGTTATATTACATACTACAGACAACAATGCAGTTATATATATATATGTGTGTGTGTGTGTGTGTGTATCACTCATCCTAGTGCTCATATTGTAATGTACTTCCTCACTTATAAGTATATATTCTGCAGCTGGTTCGCCATCAATATCCCTCACAAGAAAAACGCCTGTTTGATGATGTCTTAGGTATTATATTTCTTACTTGCGTAAAATGCCATTTTTGTCCCTGAGGTTTGGCCATTTTTGCGACTTTCGTCCAAATGTTTGTTTTTCCGCATCTGGGCCCTCGTGGTTTCAAAATCTTGCCATTTTCGTCCCTGAGTTTTGGCAATTTATTGCGACTTTCCCTCGAGGTTTGGCCCTCAAGGACGAAAATGACAAGATTTTGAAACCACAAGGACCCAGTTGCGAAAAAACAAACCTTTGGATGAAAGTCGCAAAAATGACCAAACCTCATGGATGAAAATGGCATTTTACTCTTCTTATTTCATTAAGATCACTTTTTATTTTGCATTCCATGTTGATATATATTGTCTATTTGTCTAATCAAAACTTATTTTTTCAGCAACATTCGTCCTTCATCATCCAGAACATGGGCATACTGTAATTCTTCCAATAATTTCATGTATTATCGATGGTACAATGGAGTATGATAAAAACACTCCCCCATTTGCTTCCTTCATTTCACTAGTCTGCCCGAACGATGATGTAAGAAAGTACAAACTATCTAAGTTAGATTAGTCAACTAAATGGTCAATGTTTTGAAAAACTGAAAACACGCAACACTCCTGAAATGCAGAATGAGTATTCTGAACAATGGGCCCTGGCATGCGGAGAGATTTTAAGAATCTTAACTCACTACAACCGGCCGATTTTTAAGGTTGACCAAGATAGAAGCATAAGTGGAAGTGAAACTTCAACAAGTAAATCTCCTGATGGTCAAATGTCTTCTTCAGCTGTGCAGAATGAGGTCAAACCTCTGAGGCCATTGTCTCCATGGATTACTGATATCCTGTTAGCTGCTCCTTTAGGTATCAGAAGTGATTACTTTCGCTGGTAAGAAGTATTTCATCTTTATTTATATTATGTGACTAGGTTATGATCTCGTGTATTACACGAGTTAAATAAATAAAAAATCAAATAGTTAGCAGAGAAGATTTAGGAAATTATAATACGATATTCTTGAAATCCGTTTCAAATGTCCAAAACATGTGATGTTAACCAAGTTTATAGATATGAAAGCATTTGATCCTGATCCATGGATTAGAGAAACTGCATCATCAACTTTCTCATAAGTTTTATGAGTCACAAAAACATACATATAATAACTCAAATTTTATTTAAATAATATTGACAAACTGGAAATAATTTAGTACTTCTGAAACTTTTTGGTTGAAATATCTATATTAGAAATGTAGCAATTAGATAAACTTAGAGCAACAAAATATTTTTTAAAATTAAATTGATAAATCTGAGTTTGTAATAATTATACAAAGTCATTATTAAATTAAATAATTTTAAAATTTAAAGTTCTATATGTGATCTGCATTCTAAAAGAATGTTATTTTTTATTTTTATTTTTTGGATAAATTATTTTATGATAAATGTAGTTATTGTTCTCCTTGCATTTTATATATATATTAAATAAATGATTTCTTAAAATCAGAAAATGAGTTAAAATGTCTAAGATCTTATGATCCCCATGTTTTATTTTCCTGACAGCGACAATAACTGATAGTAATATAAAATTATAAAAAAAATCATACCATAATTACAAATATATTTTTTAATATAAGTTATTTAATAGTATATTTTTTAAAATAGGGATAGTATATTTCTTAAATAGGGATTTGGGTGGATAAAATTTTTGTGTGGTGAAATATGTTGATGAGACGTGTTTAAATTTGTAATCATTTATTAGGTAGTAGATTTAGTGTGTCTATTATGTAAACCTATTCAAGAAACTAAAATTAAACTTTTATATACTCATAGGTGTGGTGGGGTCATGGGGAAGTATGCTGCAGGGGAACTCAAACCACCTTCTGTTGGTAAGCTTATAGTGGAATTTGATATTTCTTTTATTTATTTTGTTACATTTTAATGGGAATAAAATTAATTTGGTTTTAAATGATGTTCAGTTATGGCTTCTTCTCGGGGATCTGGAAAGCACCCACAGTTAATTCCATCAACTCCTAGGTGGGCCGTTGCTAATGGCGCTGGTGTAATTTTGAGTGTTTGTGATGAAGAAATGGCTCGTTATGAAACTGCTACGTTGACTGCAGCTGCTGTTCCTGCTCTGTTACTTCCTCCACCAACAACATCCATGGATGAACACCTTGTTGCAGGCCTACCAGCTCTAGAACCATATGCAAGATTGTTTCATAGGTACTAAACAACCGTATAATTTTGGATTAATTTATAATGCCACAAAAATCCAACATACATTCTCATATAGTCATATCTGCATGAAAAAGTCCCTTATTCAAATTATGACATATTAACGTACCCGAATTTGTTAAAATTATATAAACCTATAGGGGTGTGAATTTCTGACACGACACGAGCCTACCACGAAATTCGCCGGTTTGGGTTTTAGTCTAAACAGGTTTGGGTCGGTTTCAGGTTGAACCGGCGAACCCGTTTAGCTAAACGGGTCGGGATCGGGTCAACACGGTCGGGTTGGCAGGTTGACTTGTTTAACCCATTTATATTATATTATATTTTTTACGATATGTTTTATGTCATAAATTAAACTGGGTATGTATTTTATGTCATAATTATAACTTATAAAGAGAAATTGGCATAAGATTATATAAATAAAATGTAATTGTGTTATATACATTTATGTCTTTTGTAGTAATTTTAATTGTAATATATTAATTTGCGGAAAAAAGTTAAAAAATCAAAAAAAAAAATCGGGTTGAACGGGTCATGCTCGGGTCAACCTGTGAATATTCTGGTCGTGTTCGGGTTCATATGTATGACACGATTTTTGGGTTCGGGCTGGGTTGAACCCGCCAACACAACCCGTTTAGCACCCCTACAAACCTATGATAAATGTTGGTTACTTGCGGTCCAGAACATACCTGAATTCCACATGGGCATTCTTTTTGCTGATGTTAACAAATAACAAGTAGACTCTTTTGCTGACCCAGACATCGAGAAAAGCATCCACTTCAGCCGAAGATTCTATGTATCTACTTCAGCAAAAAGGCTGATGTGGCGTCTTGTATGCTCTAACTATGCAAATAACCGTCATTTACCATTCATCTCACAACTTTATATGAATCTAACAAGGTCAATGATCAAAAATTTGGGTTGAGGGACTTTTTCATGTGAATTGTAACATGAGAAGTATGTTGTTTTCTTATGGTATTAACCCTTTAGGTCTTGTATGGAAGCTTAATAAAAGTAATGAGTGGAACATTATTGGTTTTCGTGTTTTAGGTATTATGCAATTGCTAGTCCAAGTGCTACCCAAAGAGTTCTTCTTGGACTTCTAGAAGCACCACCATCATGGGCCCCGGATGCCCTTGATGCTGCTGTTCAACTAGTGGAGCTCCTAAGAGCTGCGGAAGACTATGCATCTGGCATGAGGGTAAGTTAACTATGGGATTATATATATACACACACACACACATATATATATATAGAGAGAGGAGGGATCATAAGAAAACCTAAAAGATACTTGAAAACAGCAAGAAAACCACTATCAACCAAGAAATTTTTATCCTATTTTCATTCTTTTTATATGTTATTGATCTTTGAGAAAACGAAAAACCAAACTATATGTAGTTCGTGAGATACATACACGTAGCTCGTAAGCTACATATCTATACCTCATATGAGATACATATATGTAGTTCGCGAGCTACATATATATTTTTTTTATTTTTTTTATTTTGTTTTTCTATTGTTTTACAATACCAACCTTTTAATTTACAGAGATAAAAAGAAAAAAGATCATTGTTTGACAGTGGTTTCTCGGTTTTCAAGAATTTAGCGGTTTTCTCGGTAACTTAACCCTATATATATGTACATATGTGTGTGTGTCTGATACTCCCTGTGGAATTTGGTTTCACAAAGATGAATATCACGGCATCATTTATTATTTCCTATAACTACCTATGCCTGGTGCGTATCGTTCTTGTTGGAATGTGTATGCATGCATGTACAAATATGTGTATACATACACACACACATGATGTATGTAACGGTAAAACAATACAAGCCCAAAAATCCATGTCCTGAATGGTTAAAAAGTCCTAGGTCCAAAAGTGCTCGGCTTCAGGCTTTGTCGGACCCAAGCTCTAATTGCTAATCTCGAGCTCGTTTAGCACTGCCAGGACAGACCAGCCTTTTGCTTAAGCCTGTAGTGAACTTTTACATGCATACATAGATTAAGTTGGTTATTAACTGTTGCAGCTTCCAAGAAATTGGATGCATTTGCACTTCTTGCGTGCGATTGGAACCGCAATGTCGATGAGAGCTGGCATTGCAGCAGATTCTGCAGCTGCTTTACTTTTTCGGATATTATCACAACCCGCTCTGCTTTTTCCTCCTGTTTCACAAGTTGAAGGAGTTGAAGCTCAACACGAATCTCTAAGTGGTTGCATTTCAAACCATAAAAAACAGGTACACCCTTAAATGTTTTTCAGATGTAAATTTTAGAGGTGGCGATTATGATCCATTTACATATGAATGCGCCGATTTGGGTTGGGTTTTATGTGTGTAACCGCAACAGCTAAAACAGGGTTAAAAGGAAACTGGTCAAATGGGTCAGACAGGTTGAAATTGGACCGAAACCTGTTAAATCATGTTATTAGAAAAAAAAAGTAAATACTTGAAATTAGAGTAAAGTACACAGATGGTTTTTGTGGTTTACCAAAATTTTGGATTTGGTCCTTAGCTTTCCAAAAGTACACGGATGGTCCCTGTGGTTTGCACTTTGTAACACATTTAGTCCTCAGCCAACAAATCTAAAGGTCTTAGCATTTTCAAGTTAGGGACTAAATGGGTTACAAGTTCAAGCCACAGGGAGCATATATGTACTTTTGGAAAAAGTTGGAGACTAAATGCTTTACAAAGTGCCAACCACAGGGATCATCTGTGTACTTTTGGAAAGCTAGGGATCAGATCCAAAATTTTGGTTAACCACTGGGACCATCCATGTACTTTACTCCTTGAAATTATAAAAATCTTGTAATCATATTTGAGAAACTAATATAATCTATTAGAGGTTTTAGACAGAAGTTGTTTCGGGTCAATCCAACTCGAGCTGTACCATTACTTTTTTGACCAGGATCCGTTTGACCTGTGACCCAACCCGACCATTTTACCAGGGGCGGACCTACCTCTATGGTAGGGGTAACCTCCGCTACCCCTTGGTCGGAAAAAATTTGGAAAAATTAGTGTAAATTTTGGAAAAATTTGACGTTTTTTCGATTTCGTTACGGCTTATTTATAACACGTTACCCCTTGGTCGGAATCCTAGATCCGCCACTGCATTTTACCACCTCAAATAACCCGATTACTTTATCTATAAAAATATATTAACACGCTAAAAATTTCAATTTATACAGAGAGAATTATCAACAACAGAAGCAACAATTGAAGCAACTGCACAAGCTATTGCCTCATTGCTTTGTGCACACGGGCCCGAAGTCGAATGGAGAATATGCACCATTTGGGAAGCTGCTTACGGTTTAATTCCTTTAAGTTCTTCAATTATCGATCTCCCCGAAATTATCGTTTCAGCCCCGTTACAACCACCTATACTATCATGGAACCTCTACATACCTCTTTTAAAAGTTCTTGAATATCTGCCACGTGGCAGCCCATCTGAATCTTGTCTCATGAAAATATTCGTTGCAACTGTCGAAACAATTCTTCACCGAACATTTCCCGCTGAGTCATCAGTTGACCAAACAAAACATGTGTTCGGGCCCGCTTCGAAGAATATAGCAGTCGCCGAGCTTCGAACTATGGTCCATTCTTTGTTTTTGGAGTCATGTGCTACTGTCGAGCTTGCTTCTCGGCTTCTTTTTGTTGTGTTAACAGTTTGCGTGAGTCACGAAGCACAACCACATACCGGTAAAAGGGCACGCGATGAAAGTAACGAAAGTCCAGGGGCTAACAGTAAAAAAACGAAAAAACAAGGACCGCTTTCGGCTTTTGATTCGTACGTTCTTGCTGCAGTTTGTGCTCTTGCTTGTGAACTACAAATCTTCCCGTTGATTTCGAAAGTAGGCAACCGTTCAAACAGTTCAAACACAAACGATGCGAAGCAGGTTGAATCGCTTAATGATTTCCAGACTAGCGTTGACTCTGCGGTTAGTCATACACGTAGGGTGTTGACTATTCTCGAAGCGTTATTTTCTTTAAAACCGTCTTCTGTTGGTACATCATGGAGTTGCAGTTCAAACGAAATAGTGGCTGCTGCTATGGTTGCAGCTCATATTTCCGAACTTTTTAGACGATCGAAAGCTTGTATGCGTGCACTCTCGGTTTTAATCAGGTGCAAGTGGGATAAAACAATTCATTCTACAGCATCTTCACTATATAACTTAATCGATATCCACAGTAAAACCGTTGCATCAATCGTCAACAAAGCAGAGCCTCGTGAAGCGTATTTACTACACGCACCAATTTGGAAAGATGCCATTGTGTGCCCTAATGGTAAAAGACAAAACAAGGGAATAAACGTGCAGTCGTCGAGAATAATTAGTTTCCCGTTTAATGCTTCTGAGTTGGCAAATTTTCTTACGGTGGATAGACATGTTGGGTTTAATTACAGTGCACGAATTTTACTGAGTTCGGTTTTGACAGAAAAACAAGAGTTATGTTTTTCTGTTGTTTCATTATTATGGCATAAGTTGATTGCATCACCGGAAACACAAGTTAGTGCTGAAAGTACTTCTGCACAGCAAGGATGGAGACAGGTATATTTGTTGATTTAAATTTCATATATTCAGGGCAAACTGTACACAAAATAGGAAGGGTAAAATGGCATTTTCGTCCCTGAGGTTTCGCCAGTTTTGTGACTTTCGTCCAAAGGTTTGTTTTTCCGCATCTGGATCCAAAAGGTTTGAAATCTTGCCATTTCATCCGGCTCGTTAACTCCGTCCATTTTTCTTCGTTAAGTCGGGTATTTCCGTCTTTTTTTGTTAATTTAAGGGCAATTCAGTCTTTTTTTACTTTATTACTTCATGTACACGCGTTTAGCATAATGTGAAAAGGACTGAATTACCCTTTAAGTTAACAAAAAAGACGGAAATACTCTTGACTTAACGGAGAAAAATGGATGGAGTTAACGAGCCGGATGAAAATGGCAAGATTTCAAACCTTTTGGATCCAGATGCGAAAAACAAACCTTTGGACGAAAGTCGCAAAACTAGCCAAACCTCAGGGATGAAAATTGCATTTTACTCAAATAGAAATGAATTCCACTGTTTATTAATCAGATTTAGCAACCAAGTTAGCAATGAATAATATCAACTGGTAGCAGCTGATAGTTTTTTTTTGGGAAAACCATGATGTGGGGTCTTATTTTCCTTTTTTTAGTGTATATGTATGTGTCACATGGCATCTAATGTGACATTTAGTAACCAGTTTTTAATATAAATTTCAGAAAAGGTTCACTTTTCAAACTTATGAATGAATTTAGTTCTTTTTTCTTAGATACGTTGACTGACAAAGCATCAATTCGTGCCACATTAGAAATCTAATGGTAAAGTCAGTTAATAACTTAATATAAGTTTCGCTGCTAAAATCGGTAATAAATCGTAAGTTGATTTCTGTTTTGCAACTAACTTAAAGCTTGTTGCTAATATCTAAAAGAAGTGTAAAATTTGTTTTCATTTCTTGCAGTTTTTCCTACATTTTACAACCTGTTGATCTGTTCAGATATATTAATTATTTTGAGACTAAATTCTTATATACTGTATAAATAATTAATCCTTGTTTATCCATACAGGTGGTTGATGCTCTATGCAATGTTGTGTCAGCATCACCAACAAAGGCTGCAACCGCCGTTGTCCTTCAGGTCCAAGTTTTATCTACTGTATCGAATTTTGAACAAACAAGCGGTTTTGAACAAACGGACGATTTAAATAAATGATAAATTAAAAAAATAGATGAACGGTTTAAAGAGAAGTTTGAAAAATGAACGCTATTAGAAAGACATTTATAAAAAACAAACGCTTTTAGAAAAAGACATATTTATATATATATTTAAAACAAGTTTTATTAGATAATAATCGTAAAAAGATAATAAAAATAATAGAAACAAAATAACAATGAAAAAAGTTAAAAAGTAAAAATAAAAACATTTACAGAAAACGAAAAATGAGATTGTGGCTTGGTTTTTGTTAATTTGAGTAATTGCATAAACAACCCCTTAAATATTAAAAAAACAAATTTTATAATTTACCTAAACAACCCTGAGGTGTAAAGTACTAAAATACCTTTACACTTAACAGAAAAAAGTAACGGAATTAGTGTTAGGGCCTAGGGGCCAAAACCATTACAAAATACAACCTCAGGGTCTGATATGCCAAAAGATTCCTTTTTAGGCTGAAAGGGTTAAACATGGACAAATAATGTAATTTACCTTTTTATTTTCAAAATTTTCTTTATGCTATCATCACATCTGTCCTAAATAAAAAGTCGTTGCTTATGAAAAACTGTATCGTGTTTCTTTTTTGTTTTTTCAGGCAGAGAGAGAATTGCAGCCTTGGATTGCAAAAGATGATGATCTTGTTCAAAAGATGTGGAGAATTAACCAACGAATTATTAAACTAATTGTGGAGTTAATGAGAAATCATAATACCCCCGAGTCATTAGTAATAATGGCTAGTGCATTAGACCTCCTCCTTCGTGCTACAGACGGTATGCTTGTAGATGGAGAAGCTTGTACTCTACCACAGCTTGAGGTATCGTATTATCAAATTTCTTTTCGTTTTACATATCATACAAGGGGTGTTTGGTATGAGATATGGGGTTGATAGTGTTTAAAGTATGTTTGGTTTAAGGGTATGGTTTTGAAGGAATGGAGTTGATACCAATAAACTTGTGTCTCCATGCGCGTTGCGGCAACGCCATACGTGAAATGATAACGTATAGACTACAATCGACCAGACTCGTTTTCAAATAACTCAAATTTATACCGTCGAATCAAAATGTATTACATTTGACCCGATTTGTTTCAAAACAAAATTTACGTCAAAACGTAGTCCAACTCAAAACCTACATAGGAAAAAAAATTATAATTGACCCGACTCGTTTCCAAACATAAATTACGTTAAAGTGTAGAACTCGAATTTATACCGACACGCCCATAAAAGTAAAAGCGTAAGAAATTAGTTTTAGGGTAAGCTCGAAACTTTAGAAACTTGAGGGGGTCAAAGTGACATTTATAAAGTTAGAGGATTACCTTTGACATTATAGCAAAGTTTGGGGGTAGAATGGGTTACATGTCAAAAGCTTGAGGGTTAAAGAGAATGGGGACCTTTTTGTCAAGTTAGAAATTTGAGTGGTGAATTTGGTCAATTTAGAAAAGTTAAGGGGTGATCTTCGTCCAATCAGAAAGGTGGTCGGCACCGTTTCAGTTTAAGTATTATGTAATACCCTTAGTGATTCCTGAATGCAAACCAAACACCACCTTATAGTTTTCGACAGCAAGAGGGAGTTTATTTAATAAGGATTTTCTTTTTTTTGCAAGAAATATCAATTTACTTTCACTTTTGTTACGTCTTATTAGTCATTTTATTCGTTCTGTACATTCTAGTCAAAGATGGTTTTTTTTGTCATGTTTGGACCATCATGCAACCCTTTTGTACCGTTTTGGTCACATACACCCGCAAAAGTTCTAATCATGTTTTGGTTATTATGAAAATACCTTATAATGACTCAAACAGGACAAAAAGTCACCTTTTAATGATATAAAAAAAAACCATGATACTTGGTACGTGTCGGAGCGGGTTGATGCTAAACGCTTTCGTCTGAAATATTTCACGTCGTTTTCTGTGTTAATAACACACTTTAAAGCGACTTTTTACCCGTTTCGTGTTAAGTTTTTCTGCATGTTTGACATGTTAGAGGTAAAACATAACCCTGAATCCCTGATTGGCCCATTCATAAGGAAATGGGTCGACATTACTGACTCTATCCAAGTACAACTTCTTTTTTTTTTAATTCTCATGTGTTTGTGTCTCTATATTTAAATATTTATTGCATATTAATAATGAACTGAATCCAAATATAACGTGTTTCAGCTTTTGGAAGCTACAGCTAGAGCAGTGCAGCCAGTGCTCGAATGGGGAGAATCTGGAAAGGCAGTTGCAGACGGTCTCTCAAACCTTCTCAAGGTAAAATTTACGGGTGTTAATGGGTCGTGTTTGCGGGTTGGTGGGTTGAACGTGACACGAACCTGAAACTTTGACATGAACCCAAACCCAACACAATTTTCTGCGAGTTGACATGAGCACAGCTCATTTAACCCTAGACTTTAGAGTAAAGTACATGGATGGTCCCTTTGGTTTACCAAAATTTGGGTTTGCACTTTATAACGCATTTAGTCTCCAGCTTTTTCCAAAAGTACATGGATGGTCCCTGTGGTTTGCACTTTGTAACGCATTTAGTCCCTAACTTGGGCATGCTAAAAACTTTAGATTTGTTGGCAGGAACAAGGTTTAAAAGAACGGAAACAAGTTTCAAGGCATAAGCCTCGAGGGGAACTGAGGCGTAAGCCCGAGGTGGAATTAAAAAATAAATACAAAATTATATATATTATAAAAATAATAATAATACTAACTAAATTCATCATGAAAATCATCAAAAACACACATAAAAAGACATAAATTGCTTGAAAGTGACACAAAAAGTCAAAAACATCGAAAACAAATATAAAAAACACATATATAATTTTTATTTTGCCAATAAAAACACGTGCATTATTTGTATGCTAATAACATCTAACATACAAAATTTATTTCAAAAAAGAATATAAAAATTCTCTCCTTTCATTTCTTACGTTAAGGGTATTTTGTATATTTGATCTTTACACAGTTTATGTAATATATACAACTAATCCCATATCCATTGTTTAAACAGTGTCGCTTACCGGCTACAGTCCGGTGTCTTTCTCACTCAAGTGCTCATGTCCGAGCCCTTAGCACCTCAGTCCTCCGAGCCATTTTGCACGTGGGCTTGGTCAACCCAAGTGGTCAACCACCATCCAACTTGATTGCCGCATGTCGTCCGGCATATCAGTACCTAAACATCGATGTTATCGACTGGGAAGCAGATGTAAGCAAGTGTTTAACATGGGAAGCACATAGCCGAATTGCAACGGGAATGCCGATTCAGTATCTTAATATCGCTGCTAAGGAACTGGGATGCCCGATATCCATTTAACCGCTAACCGCCGTTATCTTTAAAGGTTTTCTACAGATTAACGTAAGATCGAGCATTTTAACGTTATGATGTTTTGTTGTATATAGAAGTTTATACAGAGAAACTAATAGGATTTGTGCTTGTAATTTAATGTATAATTAGTTTTTTGACAGATTGAATAATGGATTAGTAAAAAGAGTTACTAGTTTTCTTTTTGTAGGTATACATGATGATTAGAATGCTCATTGAATCGAAATCGAAAAATGAAATTCAAGTGGACCGAAAGCCAGACTGATACGAATAGGTCCGGTTCGGGTTCACAACTTCGGTCCCAAAGTGGACGTGTGAAATATAAAGAAAGAGAGAACGCTTCGCTTCTGAATCAAACAAAGGGGTGCTAAGCTAGTTGTGTTTGTGGGTTGACCCGATCATGACTAGAACGCAACATGAATATTTTTTCTGGTTGACGCAAACACAGTCTGTTTAATCCATTTATATTTATTCTCAAATTCTAAAATCACAAGTTTATAATTAAAAATACAAAGATGCAACTTACGCTTATATTTATATTACAAAAGTTGATGTTAATTTCTCCTTCAACTTCTTAATTTTGATTTGAAATATCTTACGTAACCGTAACATAAGAAAGAATCTTAAAAGAATAAACGCATTAATCGGATCAACCCGCGAACCCGTTAGATTAACATAATGCTTGAAAATAAACAAGTTAAATGGTTCAATCCGCAATCCCGTCATGTTAACCAACTCAGCTCGTCTAGCTAAACATGTTCCTTGATTCTATCATAAAATTCACGCCCCTGAATTCAAAATTATCTTGAATTTTAAATTGGACTCTAGAACTACATGCTTAGTTTGGCTCAAATTT
This sequence comes from Helianthus annuus, assembly GCF_002127325.2. NCBI lineage: Eukaryota > Viridiplantae > Streptophyta > Magnoliopsida > Asterales > Asteraceae > Helianthus > Helianthus annuus. The sequence continues at coordinate 4,148,534 of NC_035442.2, read as the reverse complement.
TTATATATCTTAAACCTAAATGTCGGTGGGTTTTACATAAATGTTCCCTCTTTTTTTCCGGTTTTTATACAAATGGTCTCTTCTTTTTTTCCACCGATCATACAAACCCTCAACTTTTGTAAAATGCAGTTTTAACCCCTACACTATTACTTCATTTTACAACCCCCTCAACTTTTAAAAATTCCAATTTTTACCATCCCTCAACTTTTGAAAATTGCAGTTTTAATCCCTACACTATTAATTCATTTAACAACTTCCTCAAATTTTGGTCTACGTTTCAACGTAAACATTTTTCGAAAACAAGTTACGTCAAATATAATACGTTTTCGTGCTTATTTTATGTACAAATCCAGTTCATCTACGTTTCGCCGTAAATTTAGTTCCGAATTGCAATGGTAGAAATTCGAGTTACTCTACGTTTCAGCTCTGCCACAACACGCTAGAGGTAAAATTTCAACCCTTGGTTATGCTTTTTTGTACGTTTCTATGTATGAGTCGGGTCACATATAAATACGTTATGATTATACAATATAAATTTGATTACTCTACATTTTGATCCAACTACACTGTTATTGAGGTAAATAGGGTACATTAAAACACGTGTTTTCATATGGTTAATGCATCACATTACGTTTGGACTAATTCCTTCTATGTTTTCCATGTACCCAAGCAGGCACGGGTCTCATTATTAGTATTTTTTACCATTTCATTTATAGGGTTAGGTTCATTTGTGAACAACCCCCTTGATAGTAACACCAGTGAACTTATCCTAACCTTTGATTATCAATACACAAGTGTAAAATCAATGGCCATGATTTGATGATAAAAATACACTAGTGTTTTACAATTTGATGATGTAAATCAATGGTTAGGATTTGTTCATTTAGTTCACAAATACACTAGTGTTCACTCTAGAACCCCATCCTTCATTTATATGCATATATAATATAATTGTCTATATGTGTACCACATGTGATATATATTATATAAACTATATTCGTGTTTTAGTTCGCAAGATTATGTATATAACTAGGAGAGACACCCGCGCTACGCGGCAGGGTGTCTAGTAAAAAAATGGCGAGCGCATTTTTTTTTACTAAACTGTCACATATACGATCATATAATAAACAAAGAAGCTACATTTTTTGTTTTGTTCCTAATAAAAGTCTTATTTCGAGGTACAATTCTGATTTTATTAAAAAAATCATATCTGAACGTCAAGAAAAAAAAACTAACCATTTATTTATTTTTTTCTAAAAAGATAACGAAAGCAATTTCTTAGAAAAAACAAATAAAATTACCAAAAAATAAATTGGTTAAATATGTATATATTTTGTAGTATAAGGGTCAAAATCCATAAAAAACGAATATTGCTCCCAATAATTTGATAGTACAAAAACATTTATTTTGAATATAACTCTATTTTTCTCATAATACTTATATCGAAATGTTGATAAAAACAAATTGATTACAACCACATATTTAAGTTTTTTTTTTAATTCACATAAGTTATTAAATAAAATTAAAATTAAAATTAAAATAAAATTTGCTAAACTTAAATGAGTTATAGACATCTATTAGAGATGTATTGTTTATGGTGTAAGGAGTGAATTATTTGCACTTGCATTCATTTTATAACTATTTTATATTTTCAAAGTTCCCATAATATACTTATTTTTGTAATATAGTACTTTTTATTATCAAATAATTTTATATAAATACATGGTTAAAATAGCACTAAATCTATATGTTGTGTTGGAGTGTCATTATAATTTTTGTTTTGTAGTAAATAAAAAAGAAGTCAAAGTTATGTTTAGACATTCAATTAAGGGAAATTTAAAAAAAAAAAAAGAACATGAAAAGAGTGCAAAGGGAATCAACAATCTGATTATTAGTTTTCTTGAATTATTATTAGAATAATAAAGAAATAACGTGCAAATAAAAAAAAAACTCGGTGAATACCATATGACATCTACTGATTGGCTCCACAATTCTCACTAACCAGTAAAATGAGATTACTATACAACCTATTTAAAAATTGTAAGATATAGAATAGCTTGTTTATTAAAGTGTCTTTAGAAAAACCCAAAATTTCCTCTCCAAAAAAGTTAAACAACTAGTCACTGCCTCAAACCCACTTGTTAAAGAGTTTGTGCCAACCTTTACAAGTATTCAATCTTTGATAACTATTCAAATTACCATTAACAACTCAACTCATTTAGACTCGAGTTTTGGACTAAATACAACTATTCAATCTTTGACAACTATTCAAATTACCTATAACATGTTTTTAAGGTGCAATTGACAAATATTTTCTATAAAATATTCCAACACCACCTTCAAATTTCAATCTTTAAAGGATATTTTTTTTTTATATTTAAACGTTTCTCTATTGAATTAATTTTGACCTTTTTCTGCTGATTATTGAACACAGAGAGTAATTTCTTAAAAAAAAACAGCAAGTATTAAATAAAAAAAAATGAAAGGATATGGTATCCCCTTTCTAACTAAAGTTCCTCAATTCATAACAATTAAAATAAAATCATTATCACATACAAAAATCATATAACTTAAAAGTAACAATCGATTCAAAGAATTCTCTAGCAAGATAAATAGTATGTGTGGCGTGTCGATCGTTGATATTTTCTGTGGTATTATATTACTCGGTAAATCGGTCAGCTTACCACCTTGGCATCGATACTTGAAGCTTCTAACAGCGAGTCCTTTTTCGGTTGACTGGTTTTCGGAAGTGAATATGATCGGCGTTCTTTACCACCGGGTTTTGATGAGGCGTTACCGTACCAAACCATGCCCAAAATGGCTATAATCATCCCGAGAACCACGTGAAAATTGAGCCCTTCTCTACCAAAAAAGATGAACCCGAGTGTGAGCACGAGTATGGTTTTCATGTGACCGAGGACTTGGAATGTGACCGCGCTGAACCGCCCGATGCAGATGAATTGGCTCAAGTTGGTCCCGATTGCAATCGTGCATGATAGGAATAAAAATAACTGCGAATTGTTATGACAGACAAAAAGTCAAATGGCAAGGTCAAAATCAAAGTCTCAAACAGTGTTCTTGTTTTACACAAATTTTAAAAAGACCCGTGACACACCCGCACCGCTTACTTCCTCCGTTAGGCGTTCACTGTCGTTATTCGACTTTGAACGCATTTTTTTGTTTTATAAAAGTAGGTTTTGTGCTTTTGAGTTCTTTAACCATGTGTCCAGTGAATAAGATAGGGATGTGGCAATTTTGACCCATGCGGGTTAATTCGGTTTATCGTTTATGTCTAACGGGTCAACAGTTAGAATCAAAGAATAGCTTCAAAAAGGTGGAAATTCGCTTAGTATTCCTTTAATGCATTAATTATAAAACCTCCTAAAATAAATATTACTTGAAATAATACCATTTTAATTAAACAAATAAATACTTTAGACCAGGAGTATTTCAAGTCAACCTGACCCGCTTTGACCTGTACGAAGAAGTAACCGTTTTGACCGATCACCCAACCCCTCCGTTTTGACACGTCTAAAGAGATTACTATTTAGATAACCAGAATGCATTTTCTTTTACCTAATAACTCATTCACTCGCCTCCCATCGTGTTCATGGGTTGGCGGGTCGGGCGTAGAAATTTTTACATGAGCCCGAACTTGACTTGCGTATTCATGTGTTGACACGGAGATAATAGGTTCAACCCGATATTACTTTGCAAATTACAACTCTAACTAAAACTAAAGAGTAAATTACAAAAATCGTCCTTTATGTATGTCACTTATTGCAAACTGTGTCCTTTGTCTTCAATAATAACAGAAAACGTACTCGATGTTTGCAAATCCTTGCAAGTTATGTCCTTTAGCCCTAACTCAGTTAATTTTTGTGGTTAAATATGACCAAGTGGACCCCACATGAGAGTAAAATGACCAAATTACCCTCATGTGGGGTCCATTTGGTCAGATTTAACCACAAAAAAATTAACTGAGTTAGGGCTAAAGGACATAACTTGCAAGGATTTGCAAACATCGAGTACGTTTTCTGTAATTATTGAAGACAAAGGACACAGTTTGCAACAAGTGACATACATAAAGGACGATTTTTGTAATTTACTCAAAACTAAATGACCAACACAAATTTCTCTTTAAATCTAGTTTTCACATAAAACACACAACCAGTTTAAGTTTTGACATAAAATACCACTTGAAAGGTTTTAGAAAATAAACGGGTCAACCCTAGAACCTATCATGTTGACCTTAGACCAACCCGTTTAGCTAAACGTGTTCACAAGTTTGAGCCAAGACCAAGACTGACCGAACTAACACGAATTTGATGAAATATGGATATATGATAGTATGAGGTCAATGGAGACATGGACTACTTACCAGAGATGCAATATCATATTTAAAAGCATCCACTCGCATGTTTGTCAACCAGTAATCAACAAAGGGGCCCGCTAGTAGCAGGGATCCAGCCTGGATGGGCGCAGTGTGCCCTAACAGGTTGAAAGAACTCAATTGGTGTTTCTTTTGAAGATGATGCACATACTGCAAATGAATTTATAGTTAAGTGTACAAGAAACTACAAATAAGCCGCTGAAATGAAATGTTAAATATTAGATCAAAATTGGTTCAGATAGATAACGGGTAACTTTTGTGCACATGTCAAACAGATCTAACAGGTCATGTAGTATAGTGTTTTGCAAAAAATTACCATGATTTCTTTACCCAAAAAAATTACCATGATTTAATGTCTCAAATGTACAAAAAAATATTACAATGACTAAAACAGAACAAGTACGTTGGTATTTTATGAAGTAACCATAGATATAACTACAGAAACTATAGTATTACTAATTGCTTTCAAACTAGTATTAAGAAATAAGAACGCGGCGGGGTGTAAAAGCGGGTAAATAACTAACAGCGTGCCCGTTGCCACGAAACTAACATTACATGACAAAAGGCTCTTCCAACCATTACTTTAGATGTGAAGTGAGTTGAGAAAGCCACAACACAGTTAACATCAGGTTACAACCAAAAGGATACCCTATTGTAATACCAACATGAAGTAAACTGAGGGACGAAACATGTAAATAAGCAAAGTTAACTAACGAATGGATTTTTTTTATTAAAGTTGAGGGATCATATGGTAAATATAGTAAAAAGCAAGGGTGGTGCAATTAAAAAATTGCACTAAAAACAAAAATCACTAAAAGACAAACCCTTAGCACTGTAGCTAAGGGTTTGTCTTTTAGTATTATTTATTATAATAGAACTTAGAACACTGTAAGCATATGAATACGCATTAGGTCGCTTTTGAGCCATTCAAACCATAGTTATTAAAGGCGCTAGGCGCACTCAAGGCGCATAGGCCTCGCCTGGGGCCTAGGCGCAAGGCACAAAAAAGCGAGGGCCTGAGAAAAAAAGAGCGCACAATGAAAAAAAAACATAAACATATTTTATGTATTAGAAAAGTAATACAATTCTTCAAATAAAATAAACAAAAACTATTATATAACATTTAAGATCATCTATTTATTAGTGTAGAAAAGTAGTTTTCCTAAAATAAAAGTAGAATTCTGGCTGGAATATTGCCGGAATTTACAGGATTTGGCCAGAAACTCTCCGGAATCTAGGAATCTCGCTGAAATTTGTGTTTGAATCATCACCTGGAGAATTAAAGCGCAACTGCCTTAACTTAAAGCGCAATCGCCTCGCCTAGCTTGGAAAATGGGCCTAGGCGCAAGAGGCGATGGCTTTTAATAACTATGATTCAAACCATTTGACCTGTTTCACTTTTAGCTAACTCGAAGTAACCATTTCCATATAAATGAGTTAACTTGTGGCCTTCAGCTGTTGACATGTTAATCCACGTGTGACGTGTGTGTATTTTATGTTCTTTAATACTCCTTCCATGCCAAAATTTCCATCCACGTTACTACTTGCTAGTTTAGGTAAATATTGTCACAAGTCAATGGTGTCTTATATGCAAGGGTAAAGTGGGCATTATACTAACTAAAAATTGCATTCATTACACAAATTCTTAAATTAAGCTTATTTTTTTTGTTTCTAGACAGTTATCTTGGGATGGTGGGAGTATTACGATATAAATACTCTAGCAAGGAAAAAATTTATTGTCGAGTGGAAAACTTACATATTGTTGAAGAGCTGTACTCCAAACAGCAACAACGGCAGCAATGAAACCTTTAGTATTAACGCTCACATCAGTAACAGTACAGACAGCAACACCCAGAAGAACGATTAGAATACTGAGTTTTGTGTCTCTTGAATATCGAATCTTATCAAACGCAACTTCCAACAAGCAGGATACAGGGATCATACTCAATTTTGCTATCTGACAATGATAGTAAACACGAGCACAAATTACCTCGCTATATTTGTATAAATTTATTATAATAAAGATTGGTAAATAATGATAAAACTTTAAAAAAATAATAAAAGAGTAAAATGCCATTTTCATCCCTGAGGTTTTGCCAGTTTTGCGACTTTCGTCCAAAGATTTGTTTTTCTGCATTTGGATCCAGAAGGTTTGAAATCTTGCCATTTTTATCCGGCTCGTTAAACCCCATCCGTGCCAGGGGATTTCCGTCTTTTTTTAACTTAAAGGGCAATTCGGTTTTTTTAGGAGTATTCGGTCCTTTTACATAAAGTGAAAAAGACCGAGTTGCCCTTTAAGTTAACAAAAAAGATGGAAATACCCCTGACTTAAATGGAGAAAAAATGGATGGAGTTAACGGGCCGGATGAAAATGGCAAGATTTCAAACCTTTTGGATCCAGATGAGGAAAAACAAACCTTTAGACGAAAGTCGCAAAACTGACCAAACCTCAGGGATGAAAATGGCATTTTACTATTAATAAAATTATAATATTACCTGGTAGAATCCGACAGAGTTCCACATTAGACTGACATTCATTCCAACAATAGAGAAGTTAGCGAATACGACAAATTTCAGAAGATCTGACGTCGGTAGATGAGATGGTTGGATATAACCCAGCCACCTAAGAACAACAGTCATCAAGGTTGTTGTGACAAAATGTAATCCTGTTAATGTTGTAGCTGCATACAAAGAAATAAATACATGTCAAAACAGAAAAGAAAAGTGAATAATTATTCACAGTGAACTTCAGTACTGATTACTAAACCAAATAAACTTATCTGCTAGTATCCAAGTACCCAAGTGGGGACAAATTCAAAACCACCCGTTAGTTTTTTTTTTTCTTTTATTATAAGGATTTGAACAATTAGCAATATGGCGTACACAAAATGATTATACAAGTAACTGAGTGAAAATTGTCATCTCTAGAAAATAGAAATTACCAATATTAACAATAAAGATCATAGTTTTATCTATACAGAGGATGAAAGTATACAGCATACAATCTCCGTTTTGCCGATGAAGTTAAATTGACATATTAAGTTAGATTAAGGCGTGAATTTTTAGTTGAGCTGCACATATGGTTAGGTTTGGGGTTCTACAAATTTTGAGGACAGATAAACAACAAGATACCATATTTTTTAATTAAAAAATTAGCGTTAAATCTTGTGGGTAAAAGATCCAGTTTATTCCCCAAAAAAAGATAACAGAAAAAGGTTATAATAGAAGTTGTTAAGAGTAAAAGTGGTCAACATCAGCGTGAGCAAATGCCACTATGTATTTATAGGTATCACACATGTATGTCTTGCTGCATTACGGCATATACAAACTAATGATACGAGTTAGCATTTCCTCCATTATGAGGGATTGAGAAAAATGAATAAAAACAAAACAATATTAAGCATGTAACAACAAGATATAGAGATCGACTAACGATATGTAAAACGGACTTACCAAATGTGAAACCATATGTTTGCATCAAAGCTTTGTTGACGATGATGATCCCAACAGAAGTGACTATGTTGAACATCCATGCAGCAATGTCTACTGCTGCCTTTTTATCAGCCTTACTTGATGGAGTCATTTTTGCAATATTTTAGAATTTTTCAATGGAAGAAGTTTCACCGCTTGCACACAGAATATAGATTTCTGCGATTCCACATTACCCAGAGAAGCTTTCCTAATGCTTCACTGCTATTTTATAAAATAGATAAACGGTTAACAATAAAAAAAGTAAACAAAGTTATTAAGGGAGAAGTAATGCAGTAACACTGGAAAAAAAAGATGTTACAAATGCTCCAAACGTAATCTACAAATTTTAATACTTACGAAATGGTTTACACAGAGCCAAACTACCAAAAACCGAGTACATATACTGCAACGTTTGTTATATTGTCATATTCGATAAGTAATTTCAATTGCAATGGTAGAAAGTAAAAATAACAAATGCGTGAAGTGCTATTGTGAATTATAAACAAGCAGTCGAAAAAGTAATTTCATAAATGACTTGAATTGATCAAAATCGTATCTATAACTAAAATGATTCAAGTAATCATCCAACACCAAGAGAGCACGGGAACGTGTGTCCCGCTAGATATACAAAAAATGTAAAAGATAGCCATTCCCTAGTATACCCCAACTTTATAATCCAATTAGCTTCATAAACAAAATGTGAAATAGTGTTTGCAGCCAATTCGTGCCAGAATCTAAGGATTATGACTACACTATCATCACAACTCTACACCTCAACTTGATATCAGTTTCGCATAATTCTCCTAAAACTACATGTATCAATCGATTTCAATATACAACTATCATCAAACAACTAACAGCGAGAGATCAGCAAAACAACTAGATATTAAACTGTGAAAATTTGCATTGTGCAATATACAACTTTATAATCCAATTAACTTGAACAAAACTTATGTACATTAGATGATAGTATTTACAGCTAATTTGTGCCAGAATCTCACGATTATGATTACAGTATCCGATCCATTTCAAATCACTTAATTAAACAGTTAACGAGAGATCAACAAAACAGCTTCAATTACTCAAAATGCAGATCCATAACCTAATCAGATCAAAACAGTATACTGTATACAATCACTTAAAGCCTAACTGATCAACCATTAACATCATTCAATTCACATTCACAGTCCAGAAAATTCTGGAACACGAGTTAGATCACCATAAACTTCCAAACTTCTGGAGTAATTTAAAATCTACAAGTAATAGTGTTTACATCTAATTCCTGCCAGAATCTCACGATTATAATTACACTATCATCACAACTCAACTGCTCAACTTAATGTCAAATTTCACATCATTCTCCTAAAACCTTACGAACAGATTCCAAAGCTACAGTATCCAATCCATTTCAAATCAATTAACCTAACACTTAACAATGAAATATCTACAAAACAGCTTCAATTACTCAAAATGCAGATCCATGACCTAATCAGATCGAAACAGTGTTGCTTAAAACCTAACTAATCTACTGTCAACATCATTCAATTCAGTCTGAATTTTCAGGAACACGAGTCAGATCGCGATAAACTTCCTAATTTCTCGAGTAATTTCAGATCTACAGCATCCGATCCATTAATCAGCCTAAAAATTAACAACGAAATATCAACAAAACAGCTTCAATGAATCAAAATGCATATCCATAACCTGATCAGATCGAAACAATATACTGTTACACAATCGCTTAAAACCTAACTAATCTACTGTTAACATCATCATTCACAGTCTGAATTTTCCGAAACACGAGTTGAATCGAGATAAACTTCCTGATTTCTCGAGCAAATTCAGATCTATAAACATTGATTTTGATGATTTCGATCCTAACATTTTGCAGTTTATAGAGTTTTGAACGGATCGGAAGTTGCGTAAACGTACCGTGGTGAATTGACGATGATGAATTCAGATTCAGATTGAAGAAATGGAATCACGCAGCGGTTGTTCGATCACACGATTGGAGGTGTTCGTGTGTGCGTTTGAGCATATGAAGAGAAATGAGTTTGAATAAATGTAAAACCCCAAAGAAATAGAAGGAAGAGGAGTTATTGTTACATGTAAACCGTTCTTGTTTGTTGTTTTTCATTCGGTTTTAGCTTTGATGAACACATGTTATGGAGCTCGCTCGGATTTAGTTTGGAAAAAACTCGTCTGATATGGCTTGGTTTGAAAATGGGCCGAGCTGGCTCAGCTTGGTTAAAAGTGAGCCTAGTTCGGCTCGGCTCGTAATGAGCCAAAATGGTTCGATTCGGCTCGCTTATTAGCTCGACCCGGCTTAGTTGTGATTATTTTACATATGCTTCCATAGGTAGAAGTTGGCTACAAAATCTACTCTTTCTACAAAGTGTAGGAAGTGTTCTCCTTGTGGCATGTGGTATTTATGTATATTTTTTTTTTACTAAGACCATGTGTAGTGGTAAATTGTTATAATGCCCCCACCATGGGGCATTATCCGACACGTGTCATCCCAGTCAGCATGGGGCGTTATTGCAAAAGTGGCGTAGTGGGAATAATGCCTGATAATGGCCCTTCCAATCATTAAAAAAAATTTAAAAAGACAAATGGTTGTTGATTGATTGGCTAGTGAAAAAAGCAAACTGTCTCATTGCCACATGCAAAAATCCCATTGGTCACCTTTTGTTTGCATTTGACCACTTTGGCGTTTTAAAAAAAACGCCGGCTTGCAAAATGGAACAAAATAACGCCGGATCACGCCATGTGTAGTGGGGGAGGGGCGTTTTCGGGCGTTTTTTTTTCAATTTTTTTTTTTAAATCACGCCCCACTACGGATGGTCTAAAGGACATAAAAGGTAATTGATTAATTAAATTAGAGTAAAATGCACGTATGGTCCCTGTGGTTTGGTAAAATTTCACCTTTAGTCCCCAACTTTTCAAAATTACATATATGCTCCCTGTGGTTTGACAAGTTGTTACTCGTATAGTCCCTATACTGGATGGAGGTTAGTTTTTTATGTTAAGTGGATGTGGATTGACAAAAATACCATTTAACTACTAAATAATAAACATTAAAAGAAATTAAAAAAAGTATGTGGAACCCACTATCTACAACCCTACCCCTTTTCCCTCTTCCTCTGCGATCATCATCCTCATAACTCTCCAATAATTGAGACCTTTCTACCACCATCATCTACCGATACATAGGATTTACTTAATCGATCTTACTCATCCCAATCCTCTTCACCACCGTTGTCTGCTTCGTACACATTCCTCCACCCCCGTCACCAGATCCTTGCTGATTATTATGTTGTTCTACACATGTCATATAGTTTCTCACCTCTGTTCTTATCATCTCTTGCATCGGAATTGACGTCATCATGCCTTGTTGTTGCTGCTTCCTCTCCGACGACTCGTTTTTACTCCGACAAAGCATTTTTCCGGCAATTAGAAGAAGGAAAAGGTAAAACCAGTTGTTTCAGGTCCGAAAAATAGATCTTAAAACTGCCTCGAGATCACTAGCTAGTTGGTTAAAATATATTTTTTTGGTCTTCCATTAAATAAGATTCACACATAGAAAATAATCAAACGGTTTGTGACGATAGTGAAAATAATGTTTAAAACATTTTGAAATCAAACTCATCTTTAGTTTTAGTGGGGAATTTTGTCAAAGCTACATACCACAGATGAAGATGAAGATGAGTGATTTCAAATTTTTGGTGGGGGCACATGGGGTTATTTAGTTTATTTATAATTATTGTTATTTATGATTCAACAAGATTAGATTTCAGTTTAGATTGAAGTGTTTCGCAGATCTGGAGATGATGGATACAAACAGAGGTGTGAACTCGCCGGAGATGATGGATACAAACTGAGTTGGTCTCCTTTGTGTGTTTAGTCATACAGAAAGAAGGTCCCCAGAATTTTTAGGTGTGCCGAAGTAGTTTGTCGGGTATGTAGATGAGGTGAGGGTGGAGGTGGGTGTTAATATGGTGGTTGCAGGGTGTTGATATAGTGTTTTACTAGGTTATAACCCCGTGTATTACACGGGTTAAGTAAATAAATTTATATATTAAATAATAAAACATTATATCTTTAAAAACTTTCTTTATCGCACGGGTTGAATAAATATAATTTTATATATTAAATAATAAAAAGTTATATATATAAGAACCATATTGTACGGATTGATTTAATGTAATTTTATATACCAAATAAAAAAAATTATATAGTTAAAACCACATGTATTACACGGGTTGAATAAATGTAATATTGTTTACCAAATAATAAAATAATACATCTTTAAAAAAACTTCATTTATTACACGAGTTAAATAAATGTAGTTTTATATACCAAATAATAAAAAAGTTAGTAAATGTAATTTTGTATAGTGAAAATAAAAATATTTAATATATTAATAGAAAGTTTGGTTTTCGTGATATATAATTTGTTTTAGTTAAATATTTTAAATTAACATTTTACAATTTCGGTTATTAGAAAAATACAAGAATGGTATTCGAAATTTGAAGTAGGATAAAATTTAATATTAGCTCATCATTCATTTATTTATTGAATTAATATAAGATAAGTTTGAAAGTGAGGCAAGAAAATTATAAAATAAATACCTACAATGAAGACACGTGTCACACATTAATGTTTTATTATATAGTATAGTATAGTATAGTATAGTATAGTATAGTATAGTATAGATAAAAATTTAGATTGATATAAATAGATTATTTTGTTGTAGCAAAATTTGTTAACGAATTCTCAATAAATTTAACCCATTATTTAAAACTCCGTAAATGTATAAATGTTAAATAATATTAGTTAGAGTAAATTACGATTTTGGCCCCTGTGGTTACATCACTTTTACCATTTTAGCCCAAAAAAGAATTTTTTAACATCTGAGCCCTCAACGTTTTTTTTTTCTAACCTTTTTGGCCCCTAACACTAACCCCATCCATTAAATGTTAGGGGCCAAAAGGGTTATAATAAAGACGTTAGGGGCCAAAAAGATTAGAAAAAAAACGTTGGGGGTTCAGATGTTAAACATTCTTTTTGGGCTAAAAGAGTAAAAGTGATATAACGACAGGGGCCAAAATCGTAATTTACTCTTTTAGTTAAATAAATAATATTATAAATGAGGAGGAGATTAAACTAAATAATAATTAACCATAAGAAATTAAACTAAATAATAATTAACCATAAGAAATTAAACTAAATAATATTTAGTAGGAGGATTATATATAATTAATTAAAAAAGATTAAACTAAAATAATACTTATCTATAAAACATGGCCTAATATGATGACAAGTGTCCCAAAAATGGTTTCTTTTATTATATAGTATAGATTTTTTGTTTTTAATAGTAAGGGCATTTCTGTAATTGTACATCAACTTAACACCAAAAACTAACCTCTATCCAGTATAGGGACTATACGAGTAACAACTTGTCAAGCCACAGGGAGCATATATGTAATTTTAAAAAGATGGGGACTAAAAGTGAAATTTTACCAAACCACAGGGACTATCCGTGCATTTTACTCATTAAATTATTTATGGTAAATTTAAGGAAACAAGATATCTCAAATCAAATCAAATCAAAATTCGGCAATTACTTTATACTACGAAGATTGATTTCTCCTGCATATTTCATTCGTTTTTTTTCTTGTTTCTTTCGATTGAACTTACGGATCAACTAAATGGTGATAGAATGCAATGGTTGATTGATTGTGTTTTACGAATTACAATTTCATCACAATGTGTTATAGCTTTCATTTTTGCTTGTAAACAATGTACAAAACAATTTCTTGATGATGTGTTTTACCCGTTACAGTCCTTCATAAACAATTTCTTGACGATGTGTTTTACCAGTTACAAGTTAATTCACGATGTGTTATAGCAGTTTATGTTTTTAGGAAAGAGATGTATTTGTAATTATTGACGTTGTGTTTTTTAGGAAGGAGATGCTTTTGTAATTTCTTGACGATGTGTTTTACTAGTTATAGGTTAATTTATGATGTGTTATACCAGTTATCATTCACGAATGACATGTTTTTTTGTGTTTTATTGACGTTGTGTTTTATAATTTTTGGGTTTCTACAGGATGTGTCATATTGTATAACACACCACACAATTTAAATAACGTTGTGTTATATTGTATGATTCACGATGTGTTTTCTTGGATTTATTCACGATATGTTTTCTTGACGTTGTGTTTTTTCACGAAGGTAGAGGGGGGGGGGAACTTGTGAAAAAGGTGGAGAGGTTTATGATGTAATAGTTATTTCCTTATTTAAAACAAGTTAAATGACACACTTACCCCCAATCAATTAAATCATTTTATTTTAAGACACACAAATTACCAAAATACCACCAACATGATCTCAACCATCAAACACACTCATCCAATGGTCAAGATCACTTCCTACACTTTGTAGAGGAACCTCACTAATGCTTCCCTAATCTTTTCAACAGTAGGATGGACTACCAACAACAAAGTGAAAATCCTACTATCCAAAGGCGACAGGGTAATAGCAGTTACGATCAAAGTATCACACATGGGGAAGTTAGGACAACACTTAGGAAGATGGGAAGGGCTAAGGCGGTTGGTCTTGACAACATACCAATTGAGGCGTGGTTGTGTTTGGGAGAGGAAGGAGTTCAATGGCTAACGTATCTATTCAACCTTATTTTCAATTAGGGAAAAATGCCAGATCAGTGGAGCCGTAGTGTTGTAATGCCCTTATATAAGAATATAAGTGACACTCAATGTTGCGGACTTGCGGGTGAATCCTCCAACACCGGTGCGTGGTCGGTAAATCTCGAATCTTCCATCATTGGTTCTAAACACCTAGATTTGGGAAACCCTAGAGTGAAGTAAATTGATCTTACAATCACCCTAAAATTTAATCCTTTTTTCTTTTCAAGAATTGGGGAAAGTCTTCTTCCCCACAAAAGCAGTCACATCCTTTGTTCATATCCACTATATAAATTAACTAAAAGGTCACTTTGTATGAATTTTATTTATATTCTAAACACCCGATCTATGTAAATCTTCAATAAATTAATGATCAATGGCGATGACGTCGGCGCCCGGCGGGTGGTAATTGTGGTAGTGGTGGCCATGATGTTTTTTAAGGCTTCAACAAGAAAATGCACGTGATTAAAAATTAACAGCTAAAATAGACGTCGTTTGTGGCGGAGAGCAAAATGGGAAAAACATAGTAAACTATTGGAGAAAATGACCGTTTTTAAATGATTGAGGCAAAACCATTAAAACGACCAAATCACAGAAAGCAAAACAAAAGTTGCTAAAAAATCACTTGGTAATAAATATATAATAAACTAACAAGTTAAAAGTTTCATTACACCCGAATCTTGAAAAATGAAAATCTAGAGAATTAATATGTGGAAAAAAAGAGTTGGGTTAAACGGTCTTTGTGTCGTGTTCATGTTTATATGTTTTGCCACTTATCGGGTTTAGTTTGTGTCGGGTTAGATCCGCCAACCTGTGAACACGACTCGTTTAGCACCCATACACCAAACTGTGGTGGATAGTGCTTATTGGAACATCTATGACACCAGAGCTTAGAGGTGAAGCTTGAATTGGAATAGTATGATGTGTTCTTGCTACAAAAATATTGGTTTCTTGCTTTTATGCCTATATTTGTATGGAATGCGATGAGATCTTCGATTCTCAACGTACAATCGTTGGACATGATATACTTACACCTTTTCTAAAGAGTTAATTGCGCGGATAATCCATGTGGTTTTGAAGGGGTATGGTCCCAAAAAGCCGCGCAGACCATTCAGGTCGCGCGCTAGGCCATACTCCTTACTCAAAAACTGATTAATCCAAAGACCTCGCGCGGGCTGCTAGCATACAACCTGGACCTTGCGCGAGACCAAACAAGAGATAACATCAGTTTTCACACTTAGTGTTCTGAATAAGAGCCTTCAACTCCTACAACCCTGCGCGGGCTAGTTACGTGCACAACAAGGGTCGCGCAGGAGTTGCGGCGCAAGGCCACTTTAGAAAGTACCAAAGGTATGAGTGGCAGAAGAGCGAGCCAATCAACGTCCACCTGGCTGTGCTCTATCGTGCTCCACGATCGACTGACGTGCAGGAGACAGAGAGTACTAAAGGACGCCTACATGGCACCAATCAGGGGGCGGCGACAACTGCCCCATGATCTCCACTCACCTGCTGATGGCAGAGGGACAACAAGGCCGACAACTGAGACACGTGGCTCCAATCAAGGTGCGCCAGCACCGGAGAACTTCTAGAAACCACTAACTGTCAACACCAGTGAAACAAGGAGGATACTCCTTGTTGTCACCTTCCGGCCCAAGGCCCATCAGCCTATCTCCTCTTACACCGCTCCGGCTATAAATAGAGACCTCCATACACAGGTTAAACATTCCGTTCTCTCTACTCTCACTCTTAACACACACTTATTTCCTCAAAGTAGTTACTTGTTCTCACGTCGGAGTCTGGCTAAGAGGGAAACCCCTATATTCCCCTCTTAACGAGCTAACGGTGTTGCTGTTTTGCAGGAAGATCGAATTATAATGGAGCTCATGAAAAATTAAGAAGATTAACCCTCATGTTTGAAACATAAACCAAACTAATTAACCTTAAAATTAGTTCCGTGTTTCTTCAGGTTTGTCATTTTTTCACGTTTAGTCCCCAACTTTTTAAAATTACATGTGTGCTCCTTGTGGTTTCATCGTTTGTTACTCAGATAGTACCCTGACTGGATGGAGGTTAGTTTAGTCATTTTTTATAGTTGACTTAATATTTGGAATTCCTTTTTTTTCAGAAAAAGCTTAGTAGTTAGAGGCTCACCAACTATAAAAAAGCATATTAGTTTTTGAGTAAACTACAATTTTACCCCCTGGGGTTTAGGCCAATTGACACTCTGACCCCAGTAACGAAATAATTGCAATTTTACCCCCAACGTTTGGTGTTATGTCGCAAGTTTACCCCCCGGCGTCAATTTTGTTAATAGATTTGTTAACTGGAATGTGAAATTACTATAATGCCCTTTCATATCACCCCCTGTGTTTTGTTCTAATCTGTAATATTACCCCCTGCCACCACTGCCACCGCCATTCACCACCACTACTACCTCCAGCCACCACCCTCAACCACCTCCAGCCACCACCCTCCAACACTCTCAACCGGGTACCACCACTGCCACCGCCATTAACCTCTTAAGATCCAAATCTCACTCTTCCACCTTTCATTACACCTAAATCCTTCATGGGTCTTCAACCTTCACTCCAATTCACATAAATCTCATCTCTTTTTACATCTTTCTACCAAAATCCCATCTGGGATTTGAACATTTATCTTTAACAAAATGGCACCAAGCTCTGTAGTTGTCACAATAGATAAATCAAGCAACTTTTCTTTAGTAGAACTTGATAACTCAGAAGCATCGGTGTTTCTACACCCAATATGAAGTCAAGTACAAAGAGAGGGTTATGTACAGATTTGTAAAAGCATTCCTTGCTATTTCTGTTCTTACTTTGGGTGTAGAAATCTTTGCTTATTTTCAGAAATGGGATTTGAATTTTATAACAAGGAATTTTTGGGATGTGCAGGCTTTTCTTTAATAAACTCACGTTTTCATCCAATCTTAGTTAATTTTTGGCTATAAACATCCCATCACCATGGTCGCCGCCGTTGTTGCTGCTGTTGTTTTCGTCAACATCTTCATCGTTAAGCAGAGCCGCAGCTTGCCGCATCGAGTCCGCAAGCTGATTCAGTTCTTTAATCGCATCCATCTGGATCTAAATATCTAATAATCGATAATGACAGATCGAAGCGGATAATATCACAGATCGAGCAGATCGAAAGTAGAGAGTATAAACTCTAGTTTTTTGATGAAGAAGATGATGGATCTACAGTGAGATTTGAAGAGGAATGATTATTGTGTAAAGAACAGATGATGGGATCCGGCACCAGTCAGTCACCACTAGGGAAGAATATTATCAATTTGGGATGTGCAGGCGTTGTTGTTGCTGCTGCTAAATTTTTATGAAACAGTACCTCGAACACGGCCCCGTGCTCGCTGAGCACGGCCCCGTGTTCACTTGTCTGCATGTTTTTAGGCTAAGGAGTCTTAGAGTTTTAAATTATTTTTATGATTTTCAGCTGGGTTTTAAGCACATATAATTTAAAACAAAGTTATACAATTAACTTTAAAAGGTTGCATTTAAAAACGTTGGAATCATGGAGCTTCCAAGCTTCTATGGAGGAAATGTTTGAAAAAATTTGAAAGAAGAGGTAATGAATAAAAGTGGAAGGGACAAGATGGTTCTTGGGAACCTTCTTTTAGCACTTACCTAGGATGGTATGAGTGAAGATCCCAGGAATCTCTGTCTTTTGGAGTGGTAAAAAATGAGCAGGGATCAGGCTGCATTTAAAGAAAACGACAGCGCACTGGACAAGGCCCCGTGTTGGCTGGACACGGCCCCGTGTGCAGAGAAAATCCTGACACATTTTGTCCGTATTCTGACAAAATCAGCAGAGAATCTTTTAGGTGAGCACGGGGGCGTGTTGACCTGGACACGGCCCCGTGTCTGGAAGCTGTCTTATGGAGTTTCCTTACTTCTAAGGATTTTATTGATATCGGGTGGTTTCTTACTGGTTGGAACAACCCCAAAGTGCCTAAGATACCTTAATTGTCCTAGACTAAGGCGAGAACGCAAGAGGTTGTCGGTTAGGGTAATTCCTATTTTCATTCTAGGTGGACAAGTCCAACCCTTCCCCGGGCTCTCGTTAAAGAAGGTGTATGCCGAATCGCTCAGGTCTATGTACGCACCGAACGAAGTCAATGGAGAGTCCTTCACGGCACAATCGGCACAGGGACGACTATCGTCCAAGTCTTCGCTAGGTATGAAGGTATTTTTGGGAGCAACGAGGTTGTCGGAATGCGATCCCAACATTTCCTCATGATCATCGTCTTGGGGTGGATCAATAAAATCCTTCCTAAGCTCTTTTGACCAATTTAGAATTAGCTCTTCTAGTTGAAATAACTCGTCAAGGAGCATTTCTCCTAGAATATCTGGCTGGGCGCATTCGAGGGAGAGATAGTGCTTATTTTTACTTTCGCCCCTCTTAAGGTTATAAGGAATCGGTGGGTCTATGTAGTGGGGCCTATAATTTAGAAAGTAACATTCTAATTCTTTATGTTCGCCTCCACATAATTGACACCACGTACCATAAGAGTGCCGAAAGTAAAAAGAATTACTATCACTCATGTTTGTGTCAGAATTTACCAACCGTCGGGATCTAACGGTTCTGTTATCAGTAAGTGAATTGATGTATTGCAAAATACATCGGTATTCGCGTCGGTTTTAGTCATTAGTTAGTTAGTTTTAGTGTCGGTTTAGTTTAGAATGTATATACTTTTGATCTATTTGTGTTTCCAGGTTTTTACAGCCAAAAGGAGCGAAAACGAGCCAAAATATGGAAAGGCGGAAGGCTGGAACGGAAACCGAGGAGTCGGGAGCTGAAACGAAGCGAAAAATGCAGTTCTGGAGCTTCCAGGCGGCCCGCTTAGACTTTTAAACATATCCAGGCGCCCCGCATCAACTTAACAAAGAAAAGCTGAGTTATTTAAGTTCAGGCGGCCCGCCTGAACTTAAGGTCACCTTCAAAGCGGGCCGCGAGCGTTATGAAAATGGTTTCCGGTATTAAGCCCTAAGGCGGCCCGCGTTGACTCATCAAGTTCTTTCAAGCGGGCCGCGTGAAGACCTTATGTCGGCAAAAATTCGCGACTTGCATGAGATTTTAGGGTTTTTGATTATAAATTGATCCTCATACGTCTACAGCCGAATATCTACGAACTTGGACATCTTTGGGCGAATTTTGGCTGCTGTTTGAAGAGGATTGAAGCTTTCGGTTGCTAGGAATCATTCGGGTAACATCTTGGAGCATTCGGGAGTGAAGATTCGGGTTCCATCATCCTTATCTTGTCGTTTTCGTTTGTTAAACTTTGTTACGCTATGAATTCAGAATATTTAATGTCTTTGATTATATTTTTGAATATGTTTAACGGCTAGATTCGTTTACTACCTAGACATTCATGAATGATTGCTTACGTTTTGATTATACTGCGGATTTTTGAATGCTATGGACTAGTTTATAAATTGTAAACGGTTTGTTCTATCAGCTAGATGTGTTTGCATGCTTGGTATTGTTTAAATATTGATTATTGCTTCGCATGAATCTTGGTGACGGTCTTTATCACATAATAGAGTCATGCTAGGTTTTAGGTTTTGGTGACTGTCTATATCACGTAATAAATCTAGAATCTTTAGGGTTAAATCGGCCGATAAACCTTAGAAGTAATAATTGGTAATTTTATAAAACCAAGTGTTCTACTAATCATCAATAGCTGTAAGGTGCGAGATTATTGCTAGGTCTAAGTGATTAAACCGCAAGGTGGGTCCTTCTTAGGAAGTTAACCTTTTGGCTGCTGTCTAGCAAGTATAGCTGAGAAAACAAACCTATCCTAGGTTTAGGTCTCGTAAGGGAGTGAGCCTCGTAGGATACTTTTATAAACCCATTTAGATGTCTTGTAAAAGAGTCTAATAACCGGTAAATTAATAACCTTTAGGGGATCTTAGCGTGCTCTTGAGAAGGATTAGGGGTCCTTAGATTTCCCGAGGGGTGAGAATCCCAAGATCCCGGTTCCATAGCAGACAACTTCCACTTATAATCATAACTAAAAGCAATCAGGATTCCTGTCTAGGTAGTTCCTTCATCATCTTTGAGTTCAGCCTTCGTGTGAGTTCGTGCCTTGTCCGTCTGTTCGTCTAGTTAATTTAGTTTAATTTTAATTATAATTATAATTTTAGGATATTTAGAAACCCCCCCCCCCAAATTAATAAACAATTTAGTGTGTCGGGTCAGTTTAAGTCTATATAGAGTCGTAGCGTAATCAGTAGAGTCTCGTGGGTTCGATACTCGGACTTACTTTAGCTTTACTACATCGATCGGTTCACTTGCCGGTTGTGTGGTTTAGGGTTTAGGTCGAGTCTTAGTTTTATAAATTTAAAGCTTAGAGAGTCTAGAATTAGGGTAATTTAGTTAGTTTTAATTAACCCATTTTGAGCACAACATGAATCTTGGGCACGGGGGCGTGTTGAGTGAGCACGACCCCGTGTTCAGCTTACTGTCTGACTTAAAACAGGATTGCCAGTTCCAATGATTGAGCACGGGGGCGTGTTCAGCGGGCACGACCCGTGCTGAGCTCTGCAGAAGCTGAAAAACTAAGAAAATCCTAAAAAATAAAAAAGAAAAATAAAAAGATGATTAGGCCGTTGATTCCTAACTTTCTTAAAATCCTTGTGTCCCCGGCAACGGCGCCAAAAACTTGATGCGTGTTAGCGTGTATATGTTTTAGATGTATATTTTAAGCCCTTTTTACGCTTTTAGCCAAGTTTTAAATTTATAAAACACGATATTTACTAACACTAAACACACATATGGGCAAGTGCACCCATCGTGGACGTAGTATAGTGTTGGTAAGATACCGAGGTCGTCCAAGGACACAAGAGCTTTTAGTACCGGTTTATCCTCAACGTCTAATCAAATCAAAATGTTAGAAAAGGTTTTTAAACTAAGAAAATAAAAACTAACTAAATGCTGAAAAATAAAAATAAAATAAAAACAGATACACAAGATGAATCACTTGGATCCGACTCGTGTATTAGTATAACCTTTGATTATTTTCGCACTTTTGCACTTGTTTAAGAGATTATCTTAGTTATTGTAGTAGGCCCCTCTTTTGAAGGCGACGTTACCCTCAACCCAGTAGTTTGAGTCAGCAAGGATACAATCCTAAAGGGTTGGATTATTGGAAGATAATGAATTAAGTTATTAATGCAAATTATGGTAGACCCCGCTTTTGGCGGTGACGTTACCCTCGGCTAAGTAGTCTGAGTCAGCAGGGATACAGTCCTAAATAGCCGGGTTATAGTATTAATAGTAGTTAACTTATGAGGGGGTCAAAGAGTTTGGATCCCCGCATCCAATACCTATGGGCATTGAAGGAGATCCTACTAAATTTGACCCAGGTCCCTTGCAGGACCTCTAAACGCTGAACAAGGGCAAGACCCTTACCAAACCGTTCCCTTAACCCCCGACCAGGTAGCCAACATATCTCCATATAGACCGTGAAGATATGAATGGTGAAAATCTTTTATTTTATGTAGACAGTAAAATAATGCCAAGACACCACGGACAAACAATAAGGAAAGATCACCTTCAACATAAGCAACTAGTTATTAAAGTCATTAATACAAAACAAAATAAAAAGTGCAAAAGATTAAAAATAAAAAGTATTATACTAAACACTTGTCTTCACCAAGTGATGTAAGAGACTTAGGCAAACATGGCCTTGATTGTCAAGAACTCTTACGATCAATCTTGGATCCCGAGACGACTCACACACTCTATGATGGACAATGGATGATGGTGGTGGATGATGGTGTTGTGATGGTGGTGGGTGGTGGATGAAGTGTGAGAGAGGTGGTGTGCCAAGGGATGAGTTGAAATGAAACCAAGCACTCCTATTTATAGGCTGAACAGAAGGCTGGGCACGGCCCCGTGTCCGCTGGACACGCCCCCGTGCCTGTCTGACACTCTCTCTCTTCATTAATTGTAATTCGCAATTACAATTAATGCGCCTGCTGTACTTTCGCCACGCCCCCGTGTTCACTGGACATGGCCCCGTGGTGGGCAATAGAAGCTTCTATAAGTTTGTCTTTTCTGCTGCTTCTTGGGCACGGCCCCGTGCTGGCTGAGCACGGGGCGTGTTCAGCCTTCTGCCTTCTCTATTTTGCTTGGGAGGATGCTGTCGAGGGGTCGGGCAGTCCACTTAAGTTCCTTTTCTTGTATTTATGTTAGATTTAACTGTCTTTTTGCTTCTTTTGTGAATTTGAGCTCATTTAATCCTGAAAATACAAAAGGAAGACAAAAACACTCTTTTTCCAACATTAGTACTTAAAAAGGGTTAGTTTCATGCCTTATTTGATGTAATTTATATGTTACATTTTACACACATCAAAAGGAATACGAGTATTGCATGTAAAAGCAACAAGATAGATAAAAAACAACTAAAGGAATGAAAGATTAACCTTTTTTAACTTAATTAAAAGGATAAGATGTAAAAGATGTAAGAAATGTCTTTATTTTTATTAAATTAATAATCAAATTATATAATAACGAGACTCTAATTATTCGTAAGAAATATGATAGTACAGTTTGGTTACAAAGTTATATGAAAAATAAATATAAATTACAACTTTATATGCACCGAACGTGATTCAACCGCGTCTTTAGTGGGTGTATCAAACATCATCTATCTAGTGTTCATGACTAGCATTTATCCGCGTCTTTAGTGGGAGTATCAAACATCATCTATCTAGTGTTCATGACTCTAGCATTTATCCGTTGTGTCTTCAACAACACTACAAAAATATTAATAATTTTTTGTTAAGGATTGTGTTTGACACGGGACCCTTAAAAAGATTTTGTGCCTCCTCTAAGACGAACGGGTCTGTCTCTCGGGGTACAAAAACCGAAACAATATATGCACTGTTGAAGATGGCTCTCACACCCAAGATAGCACCGGGTATAATGATTTTCTAATTTATGTAGAAAAATATAAAAATGAAGTTAGTGATGGTGGAAAATAAGAACATTAGAGAGTACTCCTCTCCAAATTCTATAAAACTGTAAACACAAATAAATTTTTTGGTATCTCTTTCATCTCATTTTTCTCTATTTTCTTTCTTGTATTCAACAATGAATCATAAGGTTCTTTTTCTACTCAAAAACCAAAACTCCATATATTTAATTTATGTTCTTTTAAGATAATTAAGTCATAATAAAACCTTCTATCATGATTCTAAATTCATAAAACAACTAATTTATGACAAAGATAAATTTATATTAGAGTCATCAAAATTTTAAAATATTTAGTTCAACCACTCAACCTCGTGCATCATGTCTCATTTATCTTAGCTCCTAGTTAGACATAGATGTGGTTTGGTTTGTTTGTGAAATTCTCACATCGTATAACACAAACTCATAAATAATTATCTATATAGCTCGTATATAAATACAATTATTTGTTGTTCAAAATTAGTAAAAAGGTTATTTTCCGTAATATTTTTCCAACAAAAAAAACGAGAAAAATGTGTTGTGGGTTGTATATAAAGCTTGCATGATTGTTACACAGAAACACAAAGTTTGTTTATATGCTTAAATCATATCATTTTTACTGGTTTTTTTAAACGATGAAGACTCAGTTACCAATTGGTCCGAGCTAACTGTGAAAAAGTCTCAGAAAGTCTTTGCTGCAACATGAAAGACCACAACAAGGAAGAAAACACACCGTTAGCCTCGTCACAGGGAGGGGGGCCTCCCTGTGACCAAGCTCGGACGTGAGAATAAGTATCGGAGTATGTGGAGTAAGTCAGTGAGAGAGAGAGAGAGGGGATAGTTAGAGAGAGAAAGTAGCGATTACCCCTTTTGGAAGCCTCCCTGTGACCAAGCTCGGACGTGAGAATAAGTATCGGAGTATGTGGAGTAAGTCAGTGAGAGAGAGGGGAGAGTTAGAGAGAGAAAGTAGCGATTACCCCTTTTGGAAGGTCTTAGTGGGGTATTTTACCTTTTGGGTATGCTGACGTGGCGAGGTAGTTATGACCGAACCAGTCACTATCAGACAGTTAGAGTTGTGGGCCCCGAGTTAGTTAGGGAAGATCCTCTAGGTCGACCGTACCTGTTTAGGTCGTCCGACTCGGTTCAGTGGCGTTTTACCTTCAGTGACTATCGTTCGACCTTTGATGATGGATGATCGGTCCGGTGATAGACGGTGTTCGGTTCAGTCTCGCACTTATCCTCATCAAACGGTAAAGGTTATATAATCTATACTTCTAAATTACACCAATTTTATCCCATATCAGGAATTGAACCCTGATCTCTACCAAGAATCACAAAGTCTTACCACCCACCAAAGTGGTGATGGCAACAATTTTTATTGTTAGATGACACCTGTCGGTTTGTATCAAAATAGGTAAAGATGACTCAATTCTAACATTTTTTATTCCTATAAGTGATCGAAATTGACATAAAGTCTTTTATCAACTTTGGAACAAAACCACCTTCCTTTTATTTATGTTTGCCTTTTATAGCTGACAATGCCATAATAACCTCCATGGTACCACCAACAACATTCTATTATACTATATAAAAACCTATGTCAAAGGTCTACTAAAGGCATTTTTAAAGATGAATTTATGAAAAGCATCAAAAGACTACTGAGAGTTTGGTGCTGCGTTTGGACCATTCAAATAGTTCCTTCCAACTTGGTCTTGCCCTTTATGTTGTTATGGAATCTTTATCCACTCTCTTTCTCTCTCTCTCTCTCTCTATATATATATATATATATATATATATATATACACATATACTCCATGGATAGATTTTTTTTACGACTAATTTTTTCCCCTTAAATACTTACACATTCTAAAGACTGAACCTTAGTCTCCTCACAAGAGATAATTTCTCTTGACCACTAGGCCATAGCCTAAGTGGCACGATGGTTGTACTTGTGGAACATTTTACTTTTTTTAACTTAACATACATAGTATTAGGACTTTAAGGATTATCATGTTTTTGCGTGACTTGTTTTAAGTCTAACACGCCCCAATTTCTTAAAAAGAATATATATCCATTATTAAGTACTACAAGTATGATTCAGACTGAATCATCGCTAAGAGATCCTAACAAGTCTAAATTATGGGGTAAATGGAATGCATCGTACCAAAATATGCTAATGTTAGAAAGGGTGGGTAGGAATCTCGAGAAATCTATTAATACCAAAATAGTAAAGGCACTGACAAAAGATCTAAGAAAACATATTAACATCACCTAAAGTGTAAATAAATGCACACGTCTCGTAAAACAACTTGCAAGAAAAAAGTATCACTACAATATTACAACCCTATACTAATTTCAAACGTAATAAGCTCACAAGACTTTTAACGAACAAATAAAAGTTCATACGCTTACATGACTTCACCCACCCGGCCCATTTCAATCCATACAAGTTCACAATGCTTCAACAGACAAAACCTCGTAATTTGACGTTGTACTTACACATGGGAACAATCAGTGAATATGTTTCAGCACTCCCCCATCGCATTACATATGCTATTAGCACACAAATCATCTATCCTTAATGATTCTAACAAAGGGAGGAGTTCTTACTGAATAAAACACCAAAACTCGGTGCCTGATTAGAGTGGCGTCGGTGTTATAGATCAGTGACTACCCCAACACATCTTTTTCTTTCTCTCGTCTCCTCTTCTCACACAACAGATTTATCTCTCATCTCATTTCATCAGTAACTACCACCTGAAATACATACCCGATTTATAATACCCAATGGAACGACGTCAGTGTTACCAATCAAGTAATACTACCCGATTCTTTTTACGTTGGCCGTTTAAAAAAATATAATTGAAAAAACAAACCAATAATTAATTGATTTGATGTTGAGTTGTCCATTATATCCTAAAAACTTTTCTCACACCCCCAATCTCACTTCTCTCTCTCTCTCTCTCACACACACACACCGCAGTCTTTCTTCTTCCGTACACTTTTCCGGCCACCGGAAACCACCGCCGTTTCAACCGCCGGCGAGCTGACGTCACACACGTAACCTGACATCATCCTCAGATCCGCGAGCCTTAATTTCAAGCTTTTAGGTATTTTTCACTCGAATCGGATTGAGATCTTAGGGTTTCGTTATAATGTGTGTTGAATTTGTTAACTGAATTGGAGATTTTGTTGATTAGTTGTGTTGATTGATGAATCTGATCTCGTGTATGTAGATCGTGAGTTTTTTTACCTAATTTTGAATGTGATTTTGATGTTTTCGCTAGGTTTTGGCTCCGTACGATCTTCGTTTGCGTTGATTTTGTAGGTTTGTTGTTGATTTTGATTCGTGTTTTTAACTGTTTTAGGAGATTTTAATCTATTTAGTTAGTTTGAGATTTGAAGGAACAAATCTAAAATGTTGCAGTTATAGGAACAGTTATTTAATTCTGCTATGAATGAATGTGTTAAATTAGGTAAAAAACAGTTGTTATGGTCCCATGCTTGTTAGTTAGGTTGAACTGAATTGGAGAATTTTCGTTAATTAGTTGTGTTGATCGATGAATCTGATTTCGTGTTTGTAGATCATGATTTTTGACATAATTTAGAATCTGTTACGATGTATTGATGTTTCGCTAGGTTTTGGTTACGTACGATCTGCGTTTGTCGGTGATTTTGCAGGTTTGTTGTTGATTTTGATTCTTGTTATAATAGTTTAGGAGATTGTTAAACATTAGAGTGTTTGAAACAGCTCAGTCTAGTTAGTTTGAGATTTGAAATTATTTACAATAATAGGAACAGTGATCTAATTCTGCTATGAATGAATGTGTCAAATTGGATAGGTAGTTTTTTTTACCTAATTTAGAATGTAATTAGAGTTAATTACTGTTTTCGTCCCTGTGGTTTGTCAAAAATCACTATTTCAGTCCATTAGTTTAAAAATTGCGATTTCAGTCCCTGTGGTTTCACTTTCTTAACCATTTAAGTCCCCGTGGTTTCACTTTCGTAACCATTTCAATCCATTATTCTGCTAAGTACAGGGACTGAAATGGTTAGGAGGTGGACTGAAATGGTTACGAAATTGAAACCACAGGGACTGAAATCGCAATTTTTAAACTAATGGACTGAAATAGTGATTTTTGACAAACCACAGGGACGAAAACTGTAATTATCATGTTTCGCTAGGTTCTGGTTTCGTATGATCTTCGGTTGTTGTTGATTTTGATTCATGTTGTAACATTTTTGGAAGATGATTAAACATTTAGAGCATTTGAAACAGCTCAATCTAAGTAGTTAGATTGAGATTTTAAGAAATAAATTGGAATTGTTACAGTAATAGTAACAGTGATTTGATTCGGATGAATGTGTCAAATTAGATAGGTACTTTTTGACCTAATTTAGAATGTATTATGATGTTTTTGTCAGGTTTTGGTTTTGTATGATCTTCCTTTGTGGCTTTGTCGTTGATTTTGCAGGTTTGTTGCTGATTTTGATTTGTGTAATCGTGTTATTATAGATTTAGAAGATGATTGAACATTAGTTTTTAAAACAGGTAAATCTAGTTAGTTAGTTTGAGATTTGAAGAACTAAATCTAGATTGTTGCTGTTATAGGAACAGTGATTTAATTCTGCTATGAATGAATGTGTCAAACTAGGTAGGTAATTTTTTGACCTAATTTAGAATCTGATTATCTGATCATTTTGTTTTCGCTAGGTTTTGGTTGTGTATGATCTTCGTTCGCCTTGATTTTGTAGGTTTGTTGTTGATTTTGGTTCATGTTCTAACAGTTTTAGGAGATTTCAATCTAGTTAGTTTGTTCGAGATTTGAAGAAACGAATCTGAACTGTTGTAGTAACAGGAACAGTTATTTAATTCTGCTATGAATGAATGTGCCAAATCAGATAGGTAAACCAACAGTTGTTTGGTCCCATGCTTGTTTTTGTCTTCTTCTTTAAAATTATACTCTTGCTCATGCATGGAACAGATTGATTCCATTCCCATGCTGATAGATTAGGGTGTACAGTTATTCTGTCTTATCCTGTTATCTGTTTGGTGTTCTTATCGAAAATAATTCAATAATTTCATGATACGCGCGGTGTTTGGGTGTGCGTTTTGAAGTAATAATCACTTTTTGATGGTTTTGAGCCATGCGCGCGTGACTACTTATGATTATTCAAATAAGTAACAGATAAAATAAGGGTATATAAGTAATTTTACTCTTCCGTTTGATAATTAGATGATTAGATCTTTGGAGCTAGTATCAAACACTAGAAAGTGTATATTGTAACGGGGTATGGAAAT
The DNA here is from genome assembly GCF_002127325.2 of Helianthus annuus. Taxonomy (NCBI): domain Eukaryota; kingdom Viridiplantae; phylum Streptophyta; class Magnoliopsida; order Asterales; family Asteraceae; genus Helianthus; species Helianthus annuus. The sequence goes on along the minus strand of NC_035442.2, from coordinate 4,119,671 downwards.
CATGTTCGATAAAGAAACCTTATCTAGAAAGGAAACAGCATCTGTATCACTTTATATAAAAAGTTGTCATAGAAAGTTAGGAAACAGCATCTGTATCACTTTATATAAAAAAGTTGTCATAGAACGTTTAATAAATTTGACAATATGTGTTGCGCGCTATAGTAACGGGTTGAACCTACTGCAGGTAATTATAAGGTGGTTGAATTTGGAGAACGTTTGAATAAAGAGAAGATTTATGGTGGGCCCAAATGAAAAGAACTGATGTTATTAGCAGTGGAAGGAGGAAGGTTTTTCTCTTCCTCAGCATCAGGCTATAGTAACGGGCTGAACCTACTTCTTTTGGGCCAGAAAAAGGAGGAGAAGCCCATGAGAGTTACCCCGTGGACCCAGTACCATTTGGTGGACCAAGAAGCCGACCCTGACCTCCAACTGGCTGCCAATAAGAACCCCCGTTGTGCCTGCGGGTGTGCTTCCTTCACCTGCTTTGGTGGTGCCGCCACAGGACTCGAGAGCCCGTCTGTGGGACCCACCCAGCATCAGCAAACCGTTGTTAAAGACTCGTCTCAGTTAGAAAAAGTTGAAGAAAATTCTCGGGACTCGTATTTGGTGGAAGGTGATGGTGATAGTAATGGTATTAACGTAACTTCTCTTAAAAGCAGCTTGAAGAAACGAGACGCAACTGTTACGGTAGCGGTTGCTGTTAATAGCGGTGACGAGGTCGAGCCCGAGCTTGAGCCTGTGTTCCAAAGTGCTAGAAGGAGTGTGCATTGGACGGATGTTAGAGGGGGAGAACTTTGTGAGATTCGGGAATTTGAGCCCAGGTATGATTTTTTTTGTTCTTTAAATTGATAAATTATCTGTTTGCTTATGGTAAAATTCTTCTTTTGCTAACTTAGATATAAACTAGTGGGTTCGAAACGTAGATAAAAATAAACAAATCGGGAGAGTTAAAGTTGTTGATGTTTTAGTTAAGGGGCTAAACATGTCATTATTAAAGTTGAGGGGCTAAAGTTGTTTGATGTAGTTAAGGGCTAAACATGTTATTATTAAAGTTGAGGGGCTAAACATGTTGTTATTAAAGTTGAGGGGCTAAAGTTGTTTTAGTTAAGCGGTTAAACATGTCATTACCAAAGTTGAGGGGCTAAACATGTTATTATTAAAGCTGAGGCCTTAAACATGTCATTATTAAAGTTGAGGGGCTAAAGTTGATTAATGTCAAAGTTGAGGGGCTAAAGTTGGTTGATTTGACAAAATAGCATATTTATAGTATAGATAATTCGGTTGCCAATTATGCACATACACACACACACACACTGGGGAGGGGCGATGGATTGCTTATTGAAACTGATTATTTATCTTTTTGTTATTGGATAAAATTATTTTAGATTAGTATTGGATAATCTGTTTCATGGTGGCTGCAACAAAATTGATTAAAAAAAGGTAAAGTACAATTATCGATTAATTTAACACGGAAATGCAACTTATTTTCACCTTTTTACCATTTGTTTGTAACACACTTTTACTTTTCACCATCCTAAGTAAGCTTCTATAGCATATACAATGGTGATTTATGGCATGTCATTGTGCCTCGTCACCAATTTTATGTGCTACAGAAGGTTACTTACATGATACATACAATGTTGAAAAACTAAAAGGATGTTACATAGTACATACTATGGAAAAATCATTTTTATTATTACATACCATGACCAAAAAGTGAAAGCTAGCTACATTTTGGTGTAATAAACCTCGTATCTATACTACATAATAAAAGAAACCAGTTAAGGGACACTTGTCATTATTCTAGGTCATCCTTAATTGTAGATAATAATTATTTAATTTAAATTATTAATATTAAATTAATATAAATCTTATCAACTCTAAATAAATAAACTTAACTTCAAATTGTAAAGTTTTATCTAAACTATGAGTTTGTTTATGTTATTCATTATATAAGTTGAACTAAAAACAAATCACAAAATGGTTTGAAATAAGAGGAGAAATACACACGTTTTTTCAAAGATGGTTTTGTAATGTTTCTTATACAATTTTTTCATTACTTTATACCATCCTTAATTGTAGATAATAATTATTTAATTTAAAATATTAAATATTAATTAAATTAATATAAATCTTATCAACTCTAAATTAATAAACTTAACTTTAAATCGTAAAGTCTTATCTAAACTAAAAAGTATTGTTTTACTTAACAGTAGATAAACATGCATATTATTTATTGTTAATGTTATTATTGTTAACTATGAGAAATTATATTAAACAACTTATTAATCAAACCAAAAATTTAAAATAGTATTAACCTAATTTAAAAATACACAGGGTTTTTAAAGATATAGCTTTTTTTATTGTTTGCTATATAAAGTTAGATTTATTCAACCCGTACAATACATTGAGTTTTTTTAAAAACATAACTTTTTTTATTATTTGGTATATAAATTACATTTATTCAAACCAAGATATAACTTTTTTATTATTTAATATATAAAATTATATTACTCAACACATGTAATAAAAGAGGTTTTTAAAAATATATTGTTTTTTTATTTAGTATATAAAATTACATTTATTCAATCCCGTGTAATACACGGGGTTCTAACCTAGTATTACCTATATACCGATTCTTTTTAACTTAATTTGAGAGACTTTTACTCCGATCTCACAAATCATCTCCTCTTTTTTCACATGCTTGTTGTTTTTTGGCCGTTTTATGTATATTATCCTTAGTTTATTATCTGAATCTTTCAAACATTGAATCGCTGGATATCCGATAACATGTAATTCTAATGTCGATTATTGAATTATGGTATCATACTATCAGTTCTAGGTTGCTTTAGTATATGCTTTAGTATATGATAAATTCCTTGCCTTTATTTTGAGTTGTCTTATGTGTTATCATGTAGATCGGTTAAATTTTGTGATGAATAAATTGCTACCTAGTGAACAAGCCTTGCAAAATTAACAATTATAGCAATTTCCTAATTGAATTAGCTAGAAAACTTCGATCTTTCTTGTTTATGGTCAGTTGGTCACAGTTTTAAGTCTAACTAGCAGATGAAGAACAAAAACCAAAAAGTACAAAAAAAAAAAGGATAAAGAGGAAAAACAATGTTTACTTGATTGTTAGAGGTGGTATTGACAGGTTGGGGTTGGGTAAATGGTTAAAACATATTATCTTTTATAGGTCAAAACCGTTCGAGCTGGGTTGACCCAAAAAACTTTTTGTTCATATATTTTAGAGTTAATTACTGTTTTCGTCCCTGTGGTTTGTTAAAAATCACTATTTCAGTCCATTAGTTTAAAAATTGTGATTTCAGTCCCTGTGGTTTCACTTTCGTAACCATTTCAGTCCCTGCGGTTTCACTTTCGTAACCATTTCAATCCATTTATTATGTAAGTACAGGGACTGAAATGGTTACGAGGTGGACTGAAATGGTTACGAAAGTGAAACCACAGGGACTGAAATCGCAATTTTTAAACTAATGGACTGAAATAGTGATTTTTGACAAACCATAGGGACGAAAACAGTAATTAACTCTATGTTTTATTACGGCAGCATATTAGAAAACATGTATTTTTATGGGTCGAAACGGGCCGAGCTGGGCTGTGGCCCCAAAACACTGTTTTGAGTGTTTGTTCATATATTTTATAACGACAGTCTATCAAATATCATTACCAAAGGTAACTATTTCAATAACTATCTACATTTCTGAATAAAATGATTTAGGATAATTTTTGCATTAAGATTGCACTCTAGTCAACTTTCGACCCGTTTCTTTTCAAGCCTTTTTTTATAGTTTGATCATTTGGCTTGTTAGAAATAAAACATGGCCTAAACTAACTTGTTCATATGTAAATGGCTCGAATTGTTATAGAACTGTTAACCAACTAATATTGACATGCTTTATAGATCAGTTCTAGAATCTTCTATTTGAACGATGTTTTTTAAACACATTTCCACTTGTTCTTGCAGTGAACACAGCGATTCAGATGACGAATTCGAAAACAGTACTGGGAAAACATGTTCATGCAGGATAATGTAGTTTGAGGTTGTAGCTTTTGGTTGTGTTTTGCTCTTTTTAAGGAGCAAGTATTTGGGAACAATTTTTGTATTATGTCATCATGTCGACATCATCGTGCCGTACGATCATACAACAAATCGCAAAAATTTGTTGCAAATGACGTAGCGATCTGTATCATTTGCAACAAATATAATCCGTTTGTTGTATCAAGTCACAACATGATGACATGATACTAACGAGTGAGTTTTATGCTTTTTGCTTCACCACCGGATATAACTTTTGTTCATATTCCAGTTTTTTTTCTTTTTTTTTTCTCAGATCATGTTATTCTTAAAATGTTTTGTCGTAATTAACAAAATTTTATTGTTTTTTTAGTTTTTTTTTTTTCATTTTCTTGTTCATTTAGATCTTTTTCGAGATTTATATCTTTAAAAAGCTCGTTAAAAGGGTCCCAAAGCCGCCTCATGGACACCTCAACGATCAAGTCAGTATACGCATATTGGATGTAATAAGCAATTAAGCATAACATATGTGCGTCGCAAATTTTGTGGCATGCACAAAAACAATCCCCACAAACCGAACGGATAATTTGCATCTAAAAACAATCAAGAATGCCATTTTCGTCCCTAAGGTTTGACTGCTTTTGCGATTTTCGTCCCTGACATTTACATCCAAAAAGTTTTAAATTTTGCCATTTTCATCCGTGAGGGGCGAAGGACGAAACTCGCAATAATTTGCCCAACTCAAGAATGAAAATGGCAATAACACACAAACCTCAAGGACTCAAATGCACAAAAAAAGTCTTTTTGTACAGTACAATCAAAAATAGCTAAACCTAAGGGATGATTTTGGCATTTTACTCGGTGATTTTATACCAAAGCCAAGAACGTAAATGCACAAATCTAGAAGAACATAATCATAAATAAGATCAGTTGAGCAGGGTTTGAATAACAGATGCAAGAACCAAATCGAACCAAGCTAGTTGCTGCTTTGGTTTTACGGTTCGTCTTTAGGCTTTGTGGGACCAGATCGAAAGCGACCGACACACATAACAAACACAATTCATCATGTTCACAATAAGCATTGAATAGTTTAATTTACACGGAATAAACCCAAGTAGCACAAAATCAATCCATAAAGAACACACCAATGCATCAATCAACCAAAACCAACTAACCACAACTCAAAATGACAATTTTGCCCTCTCGAACATTTACATCATCCACACCCTCATCAAATTCAACCAACTAAAACCATACCATAACCGAAAAAGCTAATCTTCATCATTCCCTCTGCTACGTATATCTGATTCAATCCCTTCAATGTTATGACGTTGAGAAATCTTCAATAGATCCCCGCCTATATCCAGGTCATCTTCCACCTTCACACGGCGGTCCTCCGGGCCCCCATCATGGGTGGCAGATTCTCGAGCGGCGGCCGGAGGCGGTCGTTGCACTTCTTGAAATGGAGCTCGGAAGTTGTTTGCTGATGGCTTAATTTTCGTGCAGAAAACTTCGAAAAAGTTGTTTACGCAACCTCGACTATAAACGCTGTACCTGCTGTCTGCTCTGTACCGGAAGTTCTCATAGGTCGTCTGAAACAAACAGATATTGTATAATCATAATTGGATAATCAGTTGTATTATTAGTTGATGTTGTAACAATCAACGTTTAAAGACATTATTAGTTTGTAATCAAGTTATATGTTGTCATATCTAACCTGTTTGATAAAAGGGTTGTGTTCGGGTTGACCTGTTTAGCCTGCTTAATTTAGTAAGTCAACCTGCCTACTTGTTTAACTAAACAAGTTGACCTGTCAACCGTCCCGTTTAACTCATTTAAGACTATGTGTAATGGGGCTCCATATAACGCCATAAAGCCCCTATAAAGCCCCTATAACGCCCAAACACCATTACGGAGGGGCTTTATGAGTTTGAAAATGGTGGCTGGCGCGATATGTATAGCGCTTGATGGGGGGAGGATTTTGAAAAATGGACCAATCACAAACAAGCATGCTTTTTTATATTAATTAATAAAATTGAAAATTATTAAATAGGTAATGATGGGTAAAGGCTTTATGACTACGGGCTCTAGTGATATAACGCCCCATAAAGCCCCCCGTGTGACGTGGCACGACACGTGTCGCATAACGCCCCACAAGGGGCTTTATGACTACGGATGGCCTAATACAACCCACCAACCCAATTAACACAAGCTACCTTTACACTACGTAGTGATAGCAATGAAATAGCGACCGCTATTTGATGTTCAGCGATAACGCATTAGAATTTTTGTTTCAAAAAAATCGAAGTTTTATTCACAAATTTAAGGTTTTTTTTTTACGCAATTAGTGAGAATTACAGCTGTTTGGTCGATTAAAATGCCTAAAAATTCGGTTCTTAATACTTAAAAAGAAAAAAAAAACCTAATTGTCACTATTTCACGCTAAACATCAGATGGCGATGATCCAGCGCTACGCTACGCTATTCGCTATAGCGCTCGCTATCATCGCTATTAACAACTATGATTACTACCCGTCAATACGTTTGACACGTTTAGATATATGGGTCAAACAGGTTGTGTTCAAGTTACATGATTTTACGTGTGAAGTGTGAACAATTCAACCCCTCAACCCCGACATGATTTGACACCCCTAAACTTGCAAACTGACATAAAGGGTTTATTACTTTAATTATGAAGTTAATTACTTAGTTTCCATAATAAAATCACAATATAAATATGGGTTAATTTGACTAACCTGGTTTGACCCAATAAGGTAAAGATGAAAGCCCGTGAGTCCACCAACGAACCAGAGTGAAATAAAACAATAAGCCATTAATACAACCGAAGCAGGGGATTCTTTCATGGCTTTCCAAACAGTACTCTCATAATCATCCATCAAAATCTTAATGTATAAAGCCGACATCGAAAATACATAGATGCATAGAAGTGTTGATGAAGAAACAAATAGGAAAAAGAACCGATAATTCCGCTGAACCACAAAATATTTACGGGTTAAACAAATAGAAAAAGAGAAACGGGTCAAAACAGAGGTGGCAAGACGGGTCACGGGTGAATACTGTAACAAGTCAAAATAGACGCAAATCAAAACGGGATGGTTTTACAAGTTTGAAATCATGATCATTTTCTAGTGTTTGTATTTAAAAATAATTATTAGATATCACATCAGATGCCATGTAGCATAGCATATACACTAAAATCATGAATAAAATGTCATTTCCGCCCTTTTTAAAAATAAGCAAAAAGAGTAAAATGTCATTTTCGTCTCTCTGAGGTTTGGCCAGTTTTGTGACTTTCGTTCAAAGGTTTGTTTTTCACATCTGGATCCAAAAGGTTCGAAATCTTGCCATTTTCACCCGGCTCGTTAACTCCATCCATTTTTCTCCGTTAAGTCAGGGGATATTTTTGTTAACTTAAAGGGCAATTCGGTCTTTTTCATTTAAGGACTCGTTTGTATATTATGCTAAATGATTGTACATAAAGTGAAAAAGATCGAATTGCTCTTTAAGTTAACAAAAAAGACGAAAATACCCCTGACTTAACAGAGAAAAGTGGAAGGAGTTAACAAGCCGAATGAAAATGGCAAGATTTCAAACTTTTTGGATCCACATGCAGAAAAACAAACTTTTGGACAGAAGTCGCAAAACTGGCAAAACCACAGAAACAAAAATGGCATTTTACTCCTAAGTAAGCAAAACTACGAAAATGTAAGGTGGTTGCTAAAACTAGAAAAAAGTGTAAAATTTATTTCTATTTCATGCAATTTGCCCTTACAAACATCAGAGCATTATTACAATAGTAATCTATATCTATATATTTGAATATAACAATATAAGGGGACTTTAAGCAGGTTTGAAATGTTCGATTAACTTGACCCACTCGAGATAAAATAAAACCCAAACCAAAACGACAAATTAATAAGCAAACGAGCTCAAATTGCCACCTCTAATAATAAGTTGTAAGAACTGAACTGAAACCGTACCAGCCCGATGCATTGCCCCACCCAAGGACAATGATGATCAAATCGTTCGACACAATTGTTACAAATGGAACAATGAGAGCACCTAGGAGGCCGATAAAGCATACACGTGTCGCAATATTTGACTCTAACCGTGATCCCGTTGTACAACACTTCTTTGGTTCTTGGAAATTGTAATGCTGGTGTTTGTCTTCCCCCGGTTTCATGCGTAAATTCTTCTTCGGGTGGATGTGAGTTACGGGGAACAATCCCGGGATCACGGGCTGACGTAAGAAGAAGCAACACCAATACCTATAAAAAAAATAAAATACCATTTAAATCAGCCAAACCATCATCACAAGCTTTGCCGTCAATAAATACGCAAACACTTTTGTCGAAAATAGTTCTCTTATAAGTTAATATATTAATGAGGTGTTTGGGGTTCATTTAAACAAACTATAAGCAGAAGCAAGTAATCAGCTTACTGAAAACAACCATAGTTGTCAATAGCGAGCGTAGCGATCGCTATAGCGCGCTACATAGCGTATAGGTCTAGGCTCGCTATTAGGGTTGTAGCGAACTAGCGATAACAGCGACAGTTTATTTTTTTTATTTTAATATAAATAGCAATTAAATGTAGCTATAAAATATCTAGATTTTAGGTTTTTTGTTATATATACATGTAAAGTAGCATATATCACTATTCAATATGTAGTGTATCGCTATTTATAAAATAGGGCTCGCTATTTATCACTATTCAATATGTAGCATATAGGTACCTTGTCGCTATTCGCCATTAACAACTATGAAAACAACTAATTTCACTAAGTGAAAACTTGTAGTTTTAAATCACCAAAAATAATAAGTCTGAGAGTAAAATGCCATTTTCTCCCTGAGATTTGGCCAGTTTCACGACTTCCGTCCAAAGGTTTGTTTTTCCGCATTTGGATCTAAAAAGTTTGAAATCTTGCCATTTTCATCCGACTCGTTAACTCCATCCATTTTTCTGCGTTAAGTCAGGGGTATTACAGTCTTTTTAGACATTTCTGTTATTAAACTAAAAACACTGTAAGACATAAAGATCCACCTCTGTTGACTTTATTTCTTTTAGTGTTTTTAGTTTGTTAAAAAAAATCTAAAAAGACAATAATACTCGACTTAACAGAGAAAAAATGGATGGAGTTAACGAGCCGGATAAAAATGGCAAAATTTCAAACCTTTTGGATCAGGATGCGAAAAAACAAACCTTTGGATGAAAGTCGCAAAACCGGCCAAACCTTAGGGACGAAAATGGCATTTTACTCAAAATCTGAAATAAGTAATCTTACACTACTTATTATTAGAAAACACTCAGAAATGCATATCTGATCTTAAAATTGCAGTACACAGATCGGTTGTGTAAATAAGCGAACCCAAACACCCTTTAAATTTGATCACTAGACCTGCATTGGTACAAAATAATGTATTTTTCTGGCACAGTGTAGTTTCTTTAGGCAATTTCCGCCCCATTTGACCTGTTTTTGTTTCGTATAGTTTGCCATTTCATAAGATGTAATAGATTAAGAAGACTAACATAGATTGTGAAGACGATTGCAGCAACAATTATGGCATATCCTGCATTATATGACGGGAATTGATGACGAAGATGTCTTCCAACAAATACGCAAAAAATAATAACCGGAACAACAATCAGTGAAACTGTAGCAAGTAGAGACTTAGCATCTGGACCGAATATCAATCTCCCTCCAAGAAAGAATTTCTGTAATAAAGACAAAGATAGTGAACATGTAAAAAAGAAAAAGGTTATATGATAATCGATATATGCAAAAATGTTAAAAGGATAACATACAGGTTGCGGTATAATTCAAGTAGAAACAAAGATGTCACGAAGAAATAAGCATACATTGAGAGAATTTCGGGAGATGGTCAAACAGGTCCAGGTCAATCTTATAGTATGGTCAAAACAGACAATTCAAATATGGGTTGACCCGCAAACACTGTTTAGTGTTATCTCTTTTATAACAATCGATGGGTGGTTGACCCTCTAATTTTTTTTAATATAAATGATCTAAAAGGTTGTATGCATTTATAAATAGCCTTCGTGTGGCTTTCAACCCGTTTGACTTGTTTGGCCCATTTATTATGTTCCCCCTTTAGGTAATACCTGTTTGAGATCAAACACAAGTACACAACCCGAAAACCCGCTTCTCAGTGTTTGCTCAAGAAGATTTAAATCGATCAAATGCAACAATATAAAAGAAAACAAGCAATGTTATTCTACTCGATCAACAATGTTCTTCCTTGCTTGCAAAACTCATAAAACTCTAAACCTACAGGCATATACATAACAGTATAACACCATAGTTATTAAAGGCGCGAGGCGCACTCAGGGCGATTTGTTGGGCCCGGGGCCTTACTTGCGCCTAGGCGCGCGCTTTAATAACTATGGCATGAACATAGTTATTAAAGGCGCGAGGCGCACTCAGGGCGATTTGTCGGGCCCGGGGCCTTATTTGCGCCTAGGCGCGTCTGGGCTCTCGCTTTAAATTTAAGGCTGGCAAATCGTGTCTTAACAGGTTTAACAGGTTTCTGACGGCGCGCACAACATAAGTTTCAAACATGATTACGACTCGTTTAACTACTTTCTACCTCATGTTTATAAAACAGTTTTACGTTTTATGTACAAAGATGAATAAATGATAGATCCTAACATTGTAATTTAAATTAATATTAAAAATTAAAAAAGTCAAAGGGTGTATTTTTCAGTCAAACAGGTCTAATCGTGTCTTAACAGGTACCCAATTGCCAGCCCTGCCTTTAATAACTATGCATAACACATCTCTGTTTCATCTTGAACTGCAAAACACTTTAAACCTAAGTTACCTAACACCAAACATCCTCATTTCAATTCCAAATCACAAGTTCACAGCAAGTAAACCTAACATTAATAATAACAACATTCACATCCATACAATACACTAAATCAATCAAAATCAACTACAACAAGCAAAAGAAAGCACAAATTGTCAACAATTGCAAGCCAATCCAACATTTTGCTATGCATTACCATCGTTTCAAGTGCTACACGCCACAACAACTTCTTGATTTTTCCACACTACAAGACCCTACAATTGCATTAGCCGTCCGAATTGTGAAGAACGACTTCCTAGGATGGTTGGATTCTAATGGCCACTCCTAAGACTTCCTACTTCCTAAACCCTAAATCCCCTTACTTGACATATGTTGTCATGTACATGTATTATGCATGTATCAGTGTATCACACAAATCACAAACCCTAAGGGCCTAAGTTCTTACGTCTTTTGTAACCGAAACTTACAAATCGATTACAAAGTTCATTTTATGCAAATATTCCTCAATTCATGATATTATACTAATATTGTTAGTCACCTAGAGTTCTTTCAAGTAAATCTACGGTGTATACAAACCACATCTTACATCTCCATTTCATCTCAAACCATACAACAGTCTAAACCTAACACCAAACAGCCTCATTTCAATTCCAAATCACAGTATAACCCTAACACCAAGTCACCAACGACAATAACATACATTCATACAACACACTAAACAATCAAAATCAACTACAACAAGCGGAATAATCACAAAACCAGTTGACCTAGTCACCTAGATTACGTCTTTCGTAACCAAAAGTTACAAATCAATTATAAAGTTCATTTCATGCACAAGCGTTCTTCAATCCATGGTTTTAAAAAACGTTTGAGGCGTGCGCCTCAAGGCGCGCCTCGAGGCGAAACGGCCAAAAAACGAGTCTGAGGCGCGCCTCATGGCGTTTTTAATGTATATGCGCCTTAGAGGGGCTGAGGCGCTAAGAAAGCTGCGCCTCAGGTGCGCCTCAGTGGATTTTGATAGCTGTTTTTGGTGTTTTTGACTTTTTGTGTTAATTTCAAGCATTTCATGTCTTTTTTAAGTGTGTTTTTTATGATTTTGATGAATCTGATGATGAAATTAGTTGGTATTATTATTTTTATAATATATATAATTTTGTATATTTATTTATTAATACCGCCTCGGCCTTACGCCTCGTTTCGCCTCGAGGCTTACGCCTCGTAAGGCGAAGGGAAAACGCCTCGAAACTCGTTTCCGTTTTTTTAAACCTTGCTTCAATCCACAACTTTCACTAAAATTGTCAGTCACCTAGAGTTCTTTCAACTAAATCTACAAATGTATACATCTCCATTTCATCTCAAACTGCACAATAGTCTAAACCTAAGTTACCTAACACCAAACAACCTCATTTCAATTTCAAATCACAACATGTAACCCTACCACCAACAATAGCAACATTCACATCCACACAACACAACACAACACACTAACCAATCAAAATCAACTACAACAAGCGAAACAAGCACAAAAACAGTTGACTTAGGTTATCAAATTATTTTCTAGAATGGTTGGATTCCAATGACCGCTCCTTGGGCTTCCTTTTTCCTTAACCGTAAATCCCCTTGCTCAACATATGTTATCCTGTACATGTCTTATGTATGCATCACACAAATTACAAACCCTAAGTTCTTACACCATTCGCAATCGAAATTTACAAAGTTCATTTCATATTTTCATGTACAAATCTTCTTCCATCCATAACTTTACACTAAAGTTGTCAGTCACCTAATCTCTCCATAGTTCTTTTAAACTAAACCTACAGGTGTATACATAACATAGCACATCTCCATTTCATCTTAAACTACACAATGGTCTAAACCTAACACCAACAATAACAACATTCATATCCACACAACACACTAAATCAATCAAAATCGACTGCAACAAGTCACAAACCCTAAGTTCTTACATCTTTCATTATCGAAAGTTACAAATCAATTACAAAGTTCAATTTCATGCACAAATGTTCTTCAATTCAATCCATAAACTTACACTAAAATTGTCAGTCACCTAATCTCTCCAGAGTTCTTTCAACACATCTCTGCTTCATCTCAAACTGCACAATAGTCTAAACCTAACACCAAACAGCCTCATTTCAATTCCAAATCACAACAGATAACAGCATTCACATTCACACACCACACTAAAATCAATCAAAAACAACTACGACAAGCGTAAACAATCACAAAACACACTAAATCGATCGAAATCAGTCAAAAATCAACTGCAACAAGCGTTAACAAGCACAAAACAGTTAACCTAGGGTTCCAAAACTCAAAATCGAACTCCGAAAACTTACATTCCGGCCTTTCCAGACTTCGTACACCTTCTTCTCCATTGGAAACAGAGAAACCCTAACTCGAAGAGCAATTAGAGCTCATAATTTGTGGTTTTTTTTTGTTCGGAAAAGTGGAAAAAGTGGTGGTGCGTAGTGTGTGTGTGAGAAGAGTGATTGAGGATGAGATAATTGGAGTGGAGAATAGCTAGTGGTTTAGGATCTGAGAGTGGCGGTGGTACGGTGGTGGTGCGGTGGCGGAGACGGTGGTGGTGGTGGCGGTTTAGAGTGTGGAGAAGAAATGGGCATGTTTAGTGGGGGGAATGTTTTTTGGAAAAGTGGCTTATTTTAGATATCAAAATATTTTACATCTTTTTTTTTTCATTTAGAGTAAATTACGATTTTGACCCCTGTGGTTATATCACTTTTACTCTTTTGATCTCTAACACTAACCTTATCCATTTATTTTTAGGGGCCAAAAGGGTTAGGAAAAAAAATGTTTGGAGCCAAAAGGGTTAAAAGAAATACGTTAGGGGCTCAGATGTTAAAAGATTTCTTTTTAGGCTAAAATGGTAAAAGTGATATATTCGCAGGGGCCAAAATCGTAATTTACTCTTTCTTTTAAACTTTCTCTCTCATTAACATTATTATTGTTTTGTTTTTATAACATTTCAAACTTGATATGACACTATGGTTTATAAATAGTAAAATAAACTCGATTATATTTGACATCAAAATTGATTTGTGATGTTTGAATTACCAGGATGGAGTTGTCATGGCAAGGGGTTAAAATTTTGAGGGATAATTCGATGGATGGAGGCAGGATATTCGAGACAGTGAACAAATATTGAGATAGGGGTGATGATAAATGATGACAATGCGTTAGATGGATAGAGAGGATGAGTTTTCAGGGGAAGAGGTCATGGCTTAGATGTTTCCTGTCACAAGAAGGCTGTGTAAACTCTGTCTTTGAAATGTGCTACTTGTCGCATACTTATCGGTGGTTTAGTGGGTCTTGCCAACTTATGAAACGTTTATAGCTTAGTCTCCAGGCAAAAATGTCACTTCCTTGTATTTTCATAAAGCCTCTACATGTAACTCTTTATGTTTGTTTTCGCTCAAAGCACTGGTCAATGTTTATATTTGTGATTTCCCTAAAATACATGTATAATTTTACACTTATACCCCTGGTGGATTTTAGAGTAGCTTTAGTGGAAGAGTAAAATATTATATTTATCTTCCTTTCACTTCCTTCAATCTTGAAATGAATGTTACGAGAGAAGATCTTCCTTTCATTTCTTTTAACCCATTTCGTTAAAAAAAAAAAAAAACTTTAAAACACAAATTCTTTACACTTTCCTTCCGCGTCCTTTCATTTCCTTCCATTAGTTAACTCATCAAGACCCATTATCACATTCACCCCTTCCACTTGTCTCTTTTATAGTCAACCCAACTATAATGATATGAAACCTTGTCCCTTGCAGTTTGCTTTGCCAAAAGATTAAGCATATATATCATCTAGTTTAGATTTTCCTTACACATCATCTAGTACTTATATATCTACTATGTTACATAGCCACATATTTGAATTTCTATCGACTAGGCCACACTCCTAATCACTTTTACTCGTAACGTGGCCTTCCAATCAATGCAGACATACAAACCACATTGGCCAAAAGCTGTAAACTAAGCTTTCGATCCTACTGTACATTCATAAAACAAAGAATTTTCTTTTACCTACATTAAGGGGTATCTGATATATAAAACGAATTAAAATAAATATAAATTTTACACTACGCCAAGAAAGTTGAGAGATGTTTCGTGCATCCCCTTGGATACACATAGAACCACCATTGATTGGTGGTGTCGCTCATCATAAACCCATCATCTTTCTGTGTCTATTATGATGATTAATTTTTCTTACTTTGTTACAAGTTCTCCCATAAAGACCCAACACCCTTGATGAGAGCCGTTTCACTATTCCAAAACAACATAAAAAGAAGCTTCAATGTCATCTTCTAAGTTTTAACACTTTAACATAATGATATTGTCTCATTTGCCTTAAAATAAGAGCTCATTGTTTTATATATTTTTTAACTAAAGTTAATACAGTTGATACAAGGAAAAAAAAGGTTAACTAATAATCTAACTTATAATAAAAGACTTCAAATAATGACACATGTCATTCTCTACTTCAACCTCATAAATTTTATTTATATTTTTTAATAAATTTCTTCTAATATTAATTTTAATTAATAATCAATATATAGATATCACTTATTTTTATCCTTATCTTTATCTAAAATTAATAAATAACTTCAATTTTACAATTAATGAACCAACAATCAGAGTCAAAATATTATTGAAATATTAAAATGAAAGCGTGCCATTCCATAAAAACATTATATTTCAGGATAAATTATTTTTGAAATCTAATAAATATTTCAAAATATTATATTATCTCCTATACCAATTATTTAAATTTATATGAAATTTAATTTTATAATTATCTTTTAATTAATATTAATTATCTATACTTAATTAAGAGAGGGCTCCAATGAATGACATGTGTCCCCCAATTGGTTTCTATGAAAGCGTGCCATTCCATAAAAACATTATATTTCAGGATAAATTATTTTTGAAATCTAATAAATATTTCAAAATATTATATTATCTCCTATACCAATTATTTAAATTTATATGAAATTTAATTTTATAATTATCTTTTAATTAATATTAATTATCTATACTTAATTAAGAGAGGGCTCCAATGAATGACATGTGTCCCCCAATTGGTTTCTTTTATTATATAGTATAGATTAAATAAGTACTTTTTTTAGTTGTTATTATATATATGTGATATTAAATAACTAAAGTCGATAGTTATTAGATATAATATAGAAAATATTATATAGTCGTGCTTGTAGTGATAGACGATAGTTATCGTATTATTTTCAAATCAACTAGTCAATAAAGTAAATGTTTTCTTTAATATTGAAACGTGAAATGTCATTTTCTGTCAAAACCAGTTAAAAAGGACCTAATAATTTGGATTTTCAAATAACAGCCCAAATGCCTTTTGTTTGTGATGTAATCTGGATTCAAAATATGTAGTAATAACCCACAAGCATTCACTAGGCCCAATTAGAGGCTTGGGTGGTCACTTGTAACATGTTTTTGTTGAAGTTTTAGTTTTATTTTTAAATGTTTACTTCAGTTTGAGTTCTTGTGGTTTAACTCAATTGAAACATCAAGATCCTATTTTAAAAATTCGTTTGTTTCAATCCCTCACATTTCCAATTTACCCCCTTGCTGCCTAACGCCATTCAATTTCTCCGTCAATGGATTACCCACTAACGGTGCAAGGGCAAAACGGTCAATTCATCACCGTTACTTAATCCGATGAAAATCCCTGAGATCCCCTGGATCGATGACAAACACGACGAACATTGCACTTGATTGAGACTAGTGATGAGCATTTGGTACTGGGTACCGTTACCGAATTTCCCGTACCGAGTTTTTCGGTACCGGTACCCACTTTTTGGAGCATTTTCGGTACCGGTACTTCCGGTACCGGTAAAATACCGAATTTTAGCTTCAAATGCCGGTCCCGTACCGGTACCAGTACCATGTTTTGACGAATTTCGGTACCGGTACCACGCTCGTCTCTAATTGAGATGTAAACATAAAACATAAGTAAGTGTAGAAGATAGTAGGGAAACTCTTTCATTAATCATCATAGATTACACCGAAAGAGTACGTATCCTATCACAAAGACAAACTAGTCACAAAGACCTGAAACACAATATTTCTCTCCCTAACTTTCTCTCTCTAAATTCTCATCTTTCTGAAATTTGAATTGAATTCCTTCTTCTAACCTAACATAACAAATATATAGGCCATGCCATCTTAAATCCTGGCAACAAGTAAAGGTTTATTCCTTAACAAAGTTGTAATGGATCATTCCCTAAAGCTTTGTGAGGGTTTATTCCACACCATTGTTGACTTTGTTGACCATACTTGATAAAGTCATAATTACTGCACTTACAGACTCCCCCTTAACTATTGCTATCAATTTAGTATGACACTGATAATCATCAGTTACTAGTTACTGCATTTACAGACTATCCCTTCTAATTAAATATTTGCTGACGATCACTTAAATGGCCACTTTGAGACTTGATGATTCCAACATCAAACACTGAAGTTCACCACTCAACCATAACCACTTTAGAGTTAAACACATTTAACCAACAAAAGATAGAGAAGTTGAATTTCCAATGTCCAACATCAAAGACTTCAACTTTCACAAAGGCAGGAAATTCAGTTTGATAAGTGAATAACAATCTGAATTATGAAAACGTATAACTACCATCTTGACCAAAATCTTCAACCAAATGTATGATATCATTCCGTCTCATATCTTCATGAAGCAATCTTGTTTCTTCACGGATCCACAAATTACCCGATGCCTTTCATCTCCAATATAGCCCTCAGTGTAAGACCCTCCAATTATTTTGAGAATCCGACTAGCAACCAATCTTGGAAAAGGGACCAAGAAACACTAATCTTCTCTATTATAACCGGCATATGATAAATGCTCGATCTTCAACAATCATCCACCGAACAATCCGCTTCATCATGAACAAAATCGACTAAAACACGAACATACTTGACAAAACTGAACCAAACGAATGCTCAAACTTGCATCATGTTTTAAACGTTTCACCAGCGGAAAGATTAACCCCCAGTGAATCTTAAGATTTTTACACGAACTTATTTCATTAACGCACCTTGAGCAGTTTGTTTTGCGAAGAGACATTTAATTTTTGAAAATTCTACCCCCCCCCCCCCCTTTCTTTGCAAAAACTCTCAAAACAATCCAAATAATTTCCAAGTTGCAAAAACTCAATATTGCAAACTTGAAATTAATCTAAGGCCCACTTGTCTTGCTGTTATAACTGGCCCAAATATTAATTATTTGTAACGATTCACTTGAATTAAGTAGTCATGGCCCAAAACCAATTACAATACAAATCAATTCTCGGTCCACTATGTGATCCACAAATTTTAGCGGTCCATCGAGACAATCATGCAAATTCAAAGGCTAGCATTATTGTGCTAATGGATGCACAATTGTTCCATTATCCAGTCTCCTGCGACACTCGTATGATTTTTCAGAAGTGGTTGGCACAGTCGTGCTTGTGCACATGCATAAGCATGCGTCAATGCTTTTGGCTGATACATCGATGCATCTTGTCGGCACGGTTATGCTTCTTATAGAGTTAGTTTCGAAGGCTCTTTTGGTTGGGCACGGTTGTGCATCTACTATGCACAACTATGCTTGGTTTCACTTGGTTATTTTCTTAAGCTTTTTTTTCATTTTTTCGCTCATTTATCATCGAGAAGCTAAATGCAACCGCAAAGGAACCGACTAAATACCTACCGTGTGAAAGTGTAGCCAAAATGGTTGAATATGAGGAGAAAGTGTTTTGAAAATATGTATAAATGACAGCAAATGAACAAACAACAAAATTAACGTCCTCGGAAATTTATAAAATAAAGAGTAAATTACAAGTTTTGTCCTTTATGTTCACATCAAATTGCAGCCGCTGTCCTTTTGGCCAAAAATTTTACAGGCGGTGTCCTTAACCTTTCAAAATCTTGCATGTTTTGTGCCTTTAGGCCAAACCTGGTTAGAAATCTCAGTTAAAACATGTCATGTGCAATGCACATGAGGGTAAAATGGTAATTTCCCTCTCAATCCTTTCAAACTCAACACTCACTTCATCATCTTCCCCAAATTTCTAGGGTTTAAGCCGCCTACAACTCCAACTACCAATCGCCGCTTCAACCGTCCACAGTTTTTATGCATCTAAATTCTCATCAAATGCACAGAAAACTTGAAATTACCTCGTAGTTGTCTACCGAATGACGGGTGGTCCATGGAACAACCCTTAAGTGTGTTAAAAGACGAGTGAATCCCTCATTTGATCATGTAATTGTCTTGAATTAGATAACTACGGTTGCTTGTGTTTCAGGTACATTTAGAGCTTAAAAGTATGGAAATAAAGCTTCGAATAGACACGACTAGATTGTAGATTGAAAGACGGAGAATAAATGAAAAAAATAAAATTTTGGAATTGAAGAATTAAGAAGATAACATGATAGAGGATGAAATTACGAGAACGTAGGCGAAAACGGTGAAGAAAACGGAGTTGAAACGAGAAAGTTATGAAGAAAACAAAAATTGATTGCTGAAGCCTACCGTAACTTACAGTGGTACCGTAATTTACGGTAGACTCTGACAAAAATTGATGCCGTAACTCAGTTTAACTCCACCGTAAACCATTTTAAGCCACCGTAACTTACGGTGGTACCGTAATTTACGGTGGAGGCCAGCGTGAAACTTGTAACTCCCTCATTTAAGGTTGTTTATGGTGCCTTTTCATCATCTAATAATTCCCATTCATTTTATAACTCCTAGGGGGCGAATTTGGGGTGTTCTAAGGTGTTCTTGAGTGGTCTAAACATGGAGACTTTGTTTTTGATTCCATTGGACAAAGGTTTGATTGTTATGACGATTCACGACACTATGAGCGGCTAGGTTTGCTTGGTGATCATCTTGAGTGTAAGGTTTTATTTGTGACAATTATGTTTGTTCTTTAAATTCTGGAATATTAAACTGTGCATGTGTTGTTAGTTTATTATGGTGTTTGATTAGGTGTTTGTAAATTGTTGATGTATGTTTGATCATAGTTCTAAACCATACGTTCTTGGTGCCGTTGGCAATCGAGATATCATGAGAGGGATTAGGGTTGGATATATGCTGATTGGTCATCGGGTAACAACCTCGCGTTCTAGGAATCCGAGTACTTAGTTCCCTTTCATCACAAACAATTGATCTTGCATGAGCTATGTCTATGTAGTTCTTTCCAGTTGAACATTAACGTTAATTGTCACTTAAAACTTGAAACTCGGGTTGATCGCTACCTTCTTATCCTGTTACAAAACTTAACTTTGATTTGTAATCTAATTAGTTCAATTTACACAATTAAAACCAAACAACCAAATCAGTGAATGTACTTTTCTTGCAATTTAGTTTACTTTTGTTAATTTAGACATACATCGAGATAACACATATTCCACAAACTCCCTGTGTTCGATACCCACTTACCGCTAGCTAATTAGTTGTAATTGGATTAAATTTGCGTGTATCACGACAATCACGTCAAATTTTGGCGCCGTTGCCGGGGAGTAGTGCGCAACGTGTGTTATCTTGTGTGTTAGTTTGAAAAAAAAATAAAAAAAAAAAACAAAAAGATTTCTTTTATGTTCATGATTTACACTTGGTAGTTGAGTTGTGTTGTGCAGGATGACAGGGCATTACACAAATTTCAGCTTATTTACGTGTAGATTGTGCGGGGGTCCACGACATCCATGTATTGGTTGCCACGAGGCTCACTACAGGAGGGCACATGGAAAACCGGTGTCTTATGTTTCACAGCTTCCACCTCCATCATACGTTGACGATTATGAATCAGAAATGGAGGATGACTATTATTCATATGGATACGAGCGGGACGAGGAAGTTTATTATGAAGCAAGGATGGATGGTCTATGTTTTTGTTGCGGTCGCGATCACACTTATGATTATGATGTGTGCCCGGTGTATTCGGAAAACCCGAAGTATTGGAATAAAAAGATGATGGAAGCGCGCATCTATAGACCGTATCAGGGATATCGACAATATCATCCCAAAGAATATTCTGAGCCCGAGGGTGTTTATGTTTATGAGACCGAGGAGGAAAAAGAGCTTGCTGTATTGGAAGTAACTTTGTCCAAACTCGAGCAATATTTAGCAACACCCAACCTGTCCGATGTAGACCGAATCAGCTGCTTGGTTTCTAAGTGTCATACTTTAAAATTGAAGATAGAGATAGAAGAACGCCTCTCACCATTACCTGACGATATTAGAGATTATTCTCACATGAAGGAGGAGGTTGTGGAGGATAATACCACACCAATGAGTCCTTTATCTGATGAAGAGTCACTTGTAGATCAGATGATGTGTGCAGATTATGAGGTAGAGCAGGCTGATGGGATGGATATGTGCACCGAACCTCTTCCCATATCAATGATTCAAATTAACAAGTGTGGGGAAGAGGGTTCGAGGAACAAGATGAGAAGGGTGAAACTACCAGACATTAAGGTATATGTCATGAAGTGGACTAGCAAAGCCCGTAGGAGCAGCTTTAACATGCCAAATATACTGACAAATCTATGGAGATGGCATGTAAATTTCCGGGCATTTGTTGGAAATGCTGCGGGTAAGTGTGCATTAAGACCACCATAACGCATATCAGGTATGGTCTGGCTGAAGACCTTTAAACTTAGCGCTCTCGGGAGGCAGCCCGAGGTTGTAGAGTATTGTATTTGTGTTTTGTTTAGTTTTGTTTTGCTTTGTTTGGTTTTGTTGTGGTGTTGTGTTTGTGTTTTGGCAGGTTATTACGTTTCAATCCTCGTGGATGCAATGATTCAAGTGTGGGGATGTTTGGCAACATCCCCATTGAGATATCGGCGAATCCAAGAGATGTTTATGAACCGGTCCGATTACCGCAGCTGCATCACTATCAACACTGCTGATTTACTAATCAGGTTGTGTCTTGTTCTCATTTTGTGCACCTTTGTATATATTCATGTTTAAGTTTACGGTTGGGTGGATGGGTGGTGTTTAATGTGTTTGATGTGTTTATGGATTGTGAAAGTTGGTGGTGTTTTTAGTTATATATATAAAAAAACCAAAAAGAAATTTGTGGTTTGAGTTGAACAGCTTTTGGGTGATGTTAAAGAGTTAAGCGATCAAATCTTCCCAAAACCGTACATTGGGGTCAATGTATCCCAAGTGTGGGGATGGGGAGAAATTTTGAGGTTTTTGAAAATTTTTAAATCAAGCTAAACAATGTGAGAATTTGAACACCGTGGATTAACCCCAAATGATGCACCGGCAACCCTTAATACCCTTTGTTCTTGGTGAGAGTTGAAGCCACACATGTAAATAAATAATACTTGTCTTGATGAGAGTGGCAACGGGTGGGGGTGCATAAGAACTTGTGCCTTAATACGGTTTGAGTCCTTAGTTGAATGTGAATGTAAAAAGGATAAGGGCAACTAGGTAGCCTCGTCTTGGTGAGTGCGAGTGTGGGATTTGGGGGGTTGGACCTCATTAATTATATATATGAGCATGGTTGCGAGAGGGGCGGGGGTTTGGACATTTAGTTGCCCATTTTGTGCCTAAAAGCCGATCATTTGTTACCCCTTAGCTAGTTTCCCAAAAATTTACCCGACTTAACCCGGTCTTATAGTGTTAGTAGTTGTTTTAGTAGTGTGTAGATATGTTATAGTGTTATGTTGAATATTTGATTGAAAAAAAAAAGAAAAAAAAGAAAAAAAAAGAGAAAAAAAAAGCAATGAAAAAAAAGAAAAAAAAGTGAAAAAGCAATGAAAAAGAAAAAAAAAGTGATGTTGAGTTGTCTTGTATATAGAAGTTATGTCATGTTTATTGTTTGTTTCATTGTGTAATAAAAGACCGGGTTAAGTCCTTCGCTACTACATATATATTCCATTTCCTACCCGTACACCTAGCCACGTTACAACCTTAAAGCCCTTTGATTTGCATTCATGTTTGGCACTTGTTAGGAGAAGGACCGATTTAGGTACAAGCCTATAGTTGTGAACCACCCGTTTGCCTTTTGTGTGTCTAGCTCATAGTTGCTAGTGCTTACTTGTTGTCGAGATGAGAGACATAGCGAGGGGTGCATTGGTTGGGTGTTAAAAAGGGGTTAGTAAAAGGATTGTTTGTTTTTGCTTGGTTTACATTGATCGCTTGTTTTGAAAATGATTTGTAATGGGTTGCTTGGGGCAAGCAACGGTTAAGTGTGGGGATGTGACGGGTGGTCCATGGGACAACCCCTTAAGTGTGTTAAAAGACGAGTGAATCCCTCATTTGATCATGTAATTGTCTTGAATTAGATAACTACGGTTGCTTGTGTTTCAGGTACATTTAGAGCTTAAAAGTATGGAAATTATAAAGCTTCGAATAGACACGACTGGATTGTAGATTGAAAGACGGAGAATAAATGAAAAAAAAAAATTTTGGAATTGAAGAATTAAGAAGCTAACATGATAGAGGATGAAATTACGAGAACGTAGGCGAAAACGATGAAGAAAACGGAGTTGAAACGAGAAAGTTATGAAGAAAACAAAAATTGATTGCTGAAGCCTACCGTAACTTACGGTGGTACCGTAATTTACGGTAGACTCTGACAAAAATTGATGCCGTAACTCAGTTTAACTCCACCGTAAACCATTTTAAGCCACCGTAACTTACGGTGGTACCGTAATATACGGTGGAGGCCAGCGTGAAACTTGTAACTCCCTCATTTAAGGTTGTTTATGGTGCCTTTTCATCATCTAATAATTCCCATTCGTTTTGTAACTCCTAGGGGGCGAATTTGGGGTGTTCTAAGGTGTTCTTGAGTGGTCTAAACATGGAGACTTTGTTTTTGATTCCATTGGACAAAGGTTTGATTGTTATGACGATTCACGACACTATGAGTGGCTAGGTTTGCTTGGTGATCATCTTGAGTGTAAGGTTTTATTTGTGACAATTATGTTTGTTCTTTAAATTCTGGAATATTAAACTGTGCATGTGTTGTTAGTTTATTATGGTGTTTGATTAGGTGTTTGTAAATTGTTGATGTATGTTTGATCATAGTTCTAAACCATACGTTCTTGGTGCCGTTGGCAATCGAGATATCATGAGAGGGATTAGGGTTGGATATATGTTGATTGGTCATCGGGTAACAAACTCGCGTTCTAGGAATCCGAGTACTTAGTTCCCTTTCATCACAAACAATTGATCTTGCATGAGCTATGTCTATGTAGTTCTTTCCAGTTGAACATTAACGTTAATTGTCACTTAAAACCTGAAACTCGGGATGATCGCTACCTTCTTATCCTGTTACAAAACTTAACTTTGATTTGTAATCTAATTAGTTCAATTTAGACAATTAAAACCAAACAACCAAATCAGTGAATGTACTTTTCTTGCAATTTAGTTTACTTTTGTTAATTTAGACATACATCAAGATAGCACATATTCCACAAACTCCCTGTGTTCGATACCCACTTACCGCTAGCTAATTAGTTGTAATTGGATTAAATTTGATTGTGACCGCGAAATCACGTCACCGAACCAATCAAATAACATGGTTCAGAAGAATGCTCTGTTCCCATAGAACACTTTCGGGCTTGGACCCTCCCCTTTTGTCCCGTTTGACTTTTTTCCTTTGACTCCAAACTATCCCGATCCCCTGAATCAGGTGATCCAATTTCTTTATCAATTGGAAGCTTCATTTTTGCCAATGCCTTAGCGAATTGCTTCATGCTTTTTAAGTACATGTCTACTGTAACACCCCGTGTTACGAAAGTCAAAGTACACGTCAAAGTCAAAGTCAAAGGAAGAAAAG
Source organism: Helianthus annuus (assembly GCF_002127325.2). Taxonomy (NCBI): domain Eukaryota; kingdom Viridiplantae; phylum Streptophyta; class Magnoliopsida; order Asterales; family Asteraceae; genus Helianthus; species Helianthus annuus. The sequence goes on along the minus strand of NC_035442.2, from coordinate 4,094,921 downwards.
ATTGCTAATTGCAATCTGTCACTCCTTGCTTAACTATTGATTGTACGTCAATGACTTGTAATCGAATCTTTTATTTTATTTACTTTAGTTGAATTATGTGGAGTATCTGATAATAATCAGGGTTTAATCGCATGTTTTATCGCTTAATCGCCAATTGCATCGCAACTCGAATTATGCGTTTTGGATATTGTTCTACGTGTGTGTGCTATTTATGTGTTACTTGTGTAGGTAAAAGATCAAATAAAAATAAAATAAACGTACGAACTGTACGAATTGAAAGAAAAGTCAAAAAGTGGCGGTGGCAATATGGTAATTATCAGCAATTTCAAAAGTACTGTACTGGGGAAAAGCAAAAAGTGGCCGTGGCAATCTGGTAATTATCAAAAACTTCAAAATTACTCTAGTAGGGTAATTTTGAGCATCTGTAGGGTAATTTTGAGCATCAATAGGGTAATTTTGAGCATCTGTAGAGTAATTTTGAGAAATGTAGGGTAATTATCAAATTACTCTAGTAGAGTAATTTTGACTTCTGTAGGGTAATTTTGGGAAATGTCTTGTAGAGTAATTTTGTTAGCATTTAGTTATGGGGTTTAGTTTTATGGTTTAGTTTTTAGCTTTTAGTTTGGGTTGGGGGGGGGGGGTTAGGTTTTTTTAGGTTTTTGGGGGGTGGGGGGGTTAGGTTTTTTTAGGTTTTTGGGGGTGGGGGGGGGTTAGGTTTTTTTAGGTTTTTGGGGGTGGGGGGGGGGGTTAGTGTAATTTTGATAATTACCCTACACGACCAAAATTACTCTACTTGAGCTTTTACAAAATTACCCTACAGAAGTTCAAAATTACTCTACTAGAGTAATTTTGAAGTTGCTGATAATTACCAAAATGCCACCGCCACTTTTTTGACTTTCTTTCACTTCGTACGTTTCGTACGATAATTTTATTTTCACAAGAACTTAACTCTACTTGTGTATGTTTATTTATGTTTTGTGGTGACTAATCGAAAACACAATCGCAACTCTATCGCAATTTAATCGCAAACGCTAAACGCAAGTTAATTATTATGATTGCATGTTAGATATAGTATTTGTGTGGTTATTATCAATCCATCACATCGCATCGCTTAAACACATCGCAACGCTCAACACGAAACGCCGAAACTCAACACGTCGGACAACTTCGATCGGACATCCGATCGGATTACCATCTTATCGAAGTGCCATCCGATCGGTGGACTATCCGACACTTGCACCCACTTTCCCTTTTTGGAAACCTATAAATACCCCTCTGTCACATCACAAGTGATGTGACAGCCCCCTCACTCGACCAGCAGCGCTAAAGCCCTCTTTTCTCTCGATTTCTCATGATTCTTGTAAGTTTTCAACTCAAATCTTGTACTTCTATGATCTTCACACACTTCTTCATCATTTCCACCTTCAAATCTTAACTTTTAACTGTGAAATCAGTGGAAATGGAGGTGTTCTAGGATGATGTCATCATGGAGTTCTTATGAATTTCAAGATTTGGCTTCATTCCACCGAGAACAACTTAGATCTGAAAGATTTCCATAAGATTAAACAATGTTTTCGTATAGATCTAAACATTTTCAAAGTTAAAAGGATTGAAAGATACTTTTCCAACTTTCTTTCAACTCTTTTACACTTAATGCACTCCAAACGGATAGAATCGTACCGCGTTCAAACCTTCTACTCGTTTCTAGTGAAGTGTTGGTTCAAGAACTGATTCTTATCAACGAGACAACCGATTTCGGGTGGAACATGAAGCTACCGTCACGAACAGTTAACTGATCGGATTGGGGTGATTCCCGTTCGATCGGGTAACCTGGGTCTGAGGGAGTTTTCCGTTGTTTTACACGTTGTCGTACCGTCTCGAGCAAACCGCAAACCATCAAAACTTAACAAAATTCAAAGTTGCAAAACGACCAGATTGCGGGACGGATTGTCGTCCAATCAGATTGCACTTGGACTTCAACACTCAAACTTTTTATAATTTCAAAGATCACCAGTTTCTAACGGAATGCCACCCGATCCGTAGACCATCCGATCGAGTGACAATCCTGCTGTGAACTTGTTCTCCAAAGAAATGTCTCGCCGGACGGATCGCCATCCGATCGAATTGCCGTTCGATCGAACGACCTGAAAGGTAGAGGTACTTCTCTGTTTTCAAAATGCTACAACGAAAACTTCAAAGCCATCATACACAAACACATCCATCCCAAACGAGTGGCAAACCGATCGAATGGCCATCCGAACGGATTGCCATCCGATCGAATGGCCATTCGTTCGGATTGCCATCCGATCGAATGGCCGTCCGTTCGGATTGCCATCCGACCGGATTACCATTCGTCACTTGATCATTTCGCACTGTGATACTCGTCGTTCGTTCGCTTTCGCTATCGTTAACTATTCAGGCTAATCTCTCAGCGCTCCCTTCAATCCAAGAAAGTGTTTATTTACTAAACACGATCTGTGAGTATACTCGACCCCTTTTTGCTTTACCCACTTTTGGGTGTTACATACGTTATTCATTCAAATCACAGTCGACACACAACGCAAACACTATTTATACGCTGACCGTTATTGCATGTTACGTGTTATTCGATGAATGCTTGTATGTTATGTTTACACAGTGATTTTTGCCTGATACCTTAGCAACGATAGTACTATAGTTTGGACTCAGCACCTGTCGTGGACAGGGGTTGTTAAGGGCTTTACTTCACGTATTCCAGTGGGGATATGTGTTACGCATTCTACAACTCGCAGTCACGTCTGTGCATATTTCATTGTCAATAACCTACTAGCCTTCACTTTGCTACATGTTACATGTTGGTTATGCGTAAACGCTTTCGAAATCCATTATACTATTAAACTTGTATGCTCACATTTACATTATGTGTATTGACCTCTTTTTTAACGTATGTGACATGTGCGTAGGATGCTTGCTTGCTATTTGATAGAATTGAGCTAGGATGGAGTCTAGAAACAAACAAAAACAATTTATTTATTTTGAATCTGAGTTTTCGGAACATGTTATTTGTCTTTGATATATCTATGTATGTAATAATTGATTTACTTGATGGGTTATGGTATGGGACATAATATTAACTCTCCGGTAATTTAGTTGTTATGGATTTCTCCTGGACAATCTGTTTCGCTCAGTGTCGCGTCCCGATGTTTCCGTCATCGGTTGGGGTGTGACAGATTGGTATCAGATCCATAACTATAGGGAATTAGGCAAGGCTCGACCTAGTCCGGGTCGATGTCTTAGAAACGACCTAGTCTATAGTCTAGGTACCAACAGACCGACTTGTGCATACCCTTTGGGGGTTTTGTACGAGCTTACTTGCTATTCTCGCTCGCACTCACTGAACGCTATCACTGCACTATTTTTCGAAAATGAACGAGTAATTAGGTCGAGCTTAGGTGTGAAAACCGCAAACTCTTGATTTGATCACTTGTTCGACCCGCATTTATACTATAAACTAAAGAATTTGCGTTGAATCAGGAGTGAAATCCGCACTTCGACGCAAATTTTCCTCCTTATCTCATCAAAACAGGAACGAAGACGTTAAGTCAGGGGTGAAACCCGAACCTTGACGACTTGTCCCGTTCGCTATTTTAGTTTTACAAAACTCTCACCAAAGTCTCGACGGACTCCAACGACTTGAGTCACCCCGTAACTGGAAGGATGCGTGTCGTTCGCCCAGATTGAGGCAAGGGCACAGTCCAGAAGGCCAAAGTGTGTACATAAAGTCCTTGTGAATAGTCGAATCGCTTTGGGTAGTCGACGTCTACTACCCAAGATAATCTATTCTCGATTTTATGTGTTCTCGATTTTAGTTTTCGCCGCTGCTGACTCTGATATTTGTCACCTTTATGTGGATTTTATGTGGTTTTACCTGTTTATGTGTTTCGATTTTTAGTGACTTATACGCTTTTCGATGTTCGCTTTGATCAACACACACAACTCGTACTGCACACCTATCTCAATACGCTAACAAATCGCTTGCTATGTTACTTGTTGTGTACTCGCTAATCCTAATCGCTATTCTCGAACTCGAGAACCTTGAATGATAGGTGAATCGGTAAGACAAATGGAGGTGAATACGTGCAAAATATAGTGTGGTTTCTGTGGTTTACGTGCTTCTGTGCCCTATGTGCTTATGTGTTTTTGTGATTATGTGCCTACGTGACTACCTGCTTGATTGTGTTCCTGAGCTTTATATGTAGTAGTTTAGAGCGGAATGAGAGTCCCTACTAGGATTAATCGATTTTATAGTGTCTGAGTCCTATGGCGATGTCTGTTGCAGACGATGTCGTCATTTGGATCATTTCATTCCCGCTCAGCTCGCCGAAACTATGAAGACAAGCGTATCGCTTCTCTGGTCGCCAAGCAAATTGCGAAAGTCATTCCGCAGATTGTTAGCGAGCTGAATGAAAACGCTAGCAAGTCTTCTGAAGAGTCTAGGACTCATGCTCCAAAATCTACTTTTAGCTTCAAGCAGTTCAAAGCCTGCGGCCCGAAAGAATTTACCGGCGAAGATGGGCCTACGGCTATGTTTCAATGGTTTGATTCAATCGAAGTCACCCTACGCCAGAGTGGCTATCCGGAAAACCTTCGCACTATTAACGCCACCGGCGTCTTCCAATCCCGTGCTCTTGATTGGTGGACGGCCGAGAGAAACAAACGAGGGAACGATGTAGCATTTGGGCTGACGTGGGACGAGTTAAAGGACATAATGATGCAAGAATTCTGCCCTCCCCACGAACTCCAAAAGCTGGAGGACGAATTCTAGCATATCAAGCAGGATGGTGGAGATAACGCTGGTTTAACTGCTCGCTTCAAGCAGTTGAGTATCATCTGCCCTTGTCAGGTTACTACCCCCGAGATTACGATCAAAAAATACATCCGCGCTCTGCCAGATTGTGTTGTAGACTTTGTGTAAGCTGCAAATTCGACAACAATTGAGGAAACCTACCTGCTCACTGCTGAGATAAACGACTAGCAAGTCAGGGCTGGTTACTTTGATAAAGCCTCAAAGAATCTGCACCAAGTTATCGCTGCTCCCACTGCTGAAACCGCCACCGCACCGCAGTCTTCAAAGTCCTCCCGCCGCATGAGAAAGAACAACAAAAACAACAACAACAACAATAACAGTAGCAAAAACTGCGCTGTCACAGCGGCCGCTCCACTTCAAGCTATCCCCGCTCAACCGCAGCCTCAAAACCGCCAAGTAGCGGCCCCAGTGACCACTGCACCGCCGGCCAAGCGTGCATATACTGGTCCTCACCCGCTCTGCCCTACTTGCACCTATCATCATCCCCTGGGGATTTCTTGCAGATTTTGTGTTCACTGCAACGCGTACGACCACTTCACCGCTAACTGCCGTACCGGTCCTCGACAAGCTCCAGCTCCAGCTCAAGGTCAAGCTCCTACTCAACAAGCTCTACTTCCTGCTCCTCAAGGCCAACAAGCGGCTCCTGCACCCGCAATCCACGCTAGAGCTTGCTTTGCATGTGGTGATCCCAACCACTTCGCAAACATGTGCCCCAATCGAGTGATGAAGCAAGAGCCACAACAGCAGCAGCCTCAGCAGCAGCAGTAGCCAGCAGCCCGTGGACGTGCTTTCAACATCAACGCCCGCCAGGCTCAAGCAGACAACAATGTGGTTAATGGTACGTTCCTTGTGAATGGTATATATGCTTCGTGTTTGTTTGATACTGGAGCCGATAACTGTTTTGTATCGCTTGAATTCGAAAAGCTCCTTAATCGTAAGTGCGCCCATCTCCCCTCGACGTTCGATGTTGAAGTCGCCACCGGAAGAACCGTCACTGTCCATTCTGTTCTTCGTGATTGTACTCTCGAGTTCAACAATCACGTCCATCGATCTTATTCCGATGCAACTCGGTAGTTTTAACATAATAGTAGGCATGGATTTTCTTTGCGAAAATCATGCTGAAGTTATTTGTTTCGATAAGATGATTCGTTTCTCGCTCGCTAATGGTGATCAATTGTGTGTTTACGGTGAAGTCGCATCGAAGAAACTCCAACTCATGTCGTGTGCCCAGGCTAGCAAGTATCTCCGCAAGGAATACCAAGCTTTCTTGGCGCACATCATAGTAGCGGAGAAAAAGGAAGTTAAGGAGATAGACAAGGTGCATGTGGTTCGTGATTTTCCTCTTGTTTTCCCTGATGAGTTACCTGGTTTACCTCCGAGTCATGATATCGACTTTCGTATCGACCACAATCCTAGAGCCAATCCTGTAGCTAGAGCTCCTTATCGACTCGCTCCGTCTGAAATGCGCGAACTCTTGAGTCAACTCCAGGAATTACTTGAAAAAGGTTTCATTCGCCCTAGCACTTCTCCTTGGGGCGCACCAGCCCTTTTCGTCAAAAAGTAGGACGGGTCGTTCCGGATGTGCATCGACTATAGAGAGTTGAATAAGCTGACTATCAAGAATCGCTACCCCTTGCCTCGAATCGACTATTTGTTTGATCAGTTACAAGGTGCTACGTGTTTCTAGAAGATCGATCTACGCTAAGGCTATCACCAGTTACGCATTCAAGAGGAGGATATACCCAAAACCGCTTTTCGCACTCGTTACGGCCACTACGAGTTCGTTGTGATGCCCTTTGGTTTAACCAACGCACCTGCGGTTTTCATGGATCTGATGAATCGCGTGTGTAAACCTTTCCTCGACCGCTTTGTCAACGTGTTCATCAATGATATCCTGATCTATTCCAAGTCAAAACCCGAACACGCGCAACATCTACGTTTGGTTCTCGAGCTACTCCAGGGGAATCGACTCTATGCCAAGTTCTCTAATTGTGAATTTTGGTTGGAGGAGGTTCAATTCCTCGGTCACATTGCCAATAGTCAAGGTATTCACGTCGACCCCGCGAAGATCGAAGCTGTTAAGAGTTGGGTTACACCCAAGAACCCGTCTGAAGTCCGTTCCTTTCTCGGACTAGCGGGCTATTATCGTCGATTTATCGAAGGATTCTCAAAAATCGTTGTGTACGCTCACTTTTCTCACGCATAAAGACAAGCCTTTTGTTTGGGGAACCGAACAAGAGACTGCCTTTCGAACTCTCAATCATATGCTCTGCAATGCTCCCGTTCTCGCTTTGCCCGATGGAAACGATGACTTCGTCGTCTATTGTGATGCCTCGAACCTTGGCCTCGGTTATGTTCTCATGCAACGGGACAAGGTTATCGCTTACGCGTCTCGTCAGCTCAAGATCCACGAGAAGAACTACACAACTCATGATCTCGAGCTTGGTGCAGTTGTTTTTGCGTTGAAGATTTGGCGACACTACCTATATGGTACCAAGTGTACGGTCTTCACATACCATAAGAGCCTACAACACATCCTCAGCCAAAAGGAACTGAATATGCGCCAACGCCGCTGGGTTGAACTTCTTAATGATTACGACTGTGAGATTCGTTATCATCCTGGCAAAGCAAATGTCGTTGCCGACGCTCTAAGCCGACGAAGCTATTTGCACAGCGTTCGTAATATCCAAGCCCAGCATAATCTTGAAGCTCTTATCCGCGAAGCCCAACATGCTTGTTTTACTGATCGCACTTTGAAGAAGGAAAGGATTCTCAACGATGGCGCCCAGTTAGTAAATAAGTCGAATGGGATATTCCATTATCTAGACCGAATTTGGATTCCCAAGCGTACCGACTTACGACAAATTTTGATGGACGAAGCCCACAAGTCTCGATATTATATTCATCCTGGTGCCGATAAAATGTACCAGGACCTTCGCTACAGGTACTGGTGGCCGGGCATGAAGAAAGATATCGCTCTCTATGTTTTGAAGTGCCTGACTTGCTCGAAAGTCAAGGCCGAACACCAAAGACCCTCTGGCTTACTCGTCCAACCCGAGATCCCTATGTGGAAATTGGAGAGTATAGCTATGGACTTCATAACGACACTTCCACGCACGCCATCAAGTCACGAGAGCATCTGGGTTGTCGTTGACCGTTTGACTAAATCTGCTCATTTTCTGTCGATACGAGAAGACTATAAGGTAGAGAAATTAGCCCGAATCTACACCGATGAGATCATTTTTCGACATGGGACGCCTCGCGACATCATCTTTGACCGCGATGGTCGGTTTACCTCGCGTCTTTGGCAAACGTTTCAATCTGCTCTCGGTACTACGCTTAATCTAAGTACCGCTTTCCATCCCCAAACCGATGGTCAGACGGAAAGAACGATTCGTACCTTTGATGACATGCTTCGCTCGTGTGTCATAGATTTTGGTGGTAATTGGGACGCATACTTACCTTTAGTCGAATTCTTGTACAATAACAGTTATCATTCTAGCATACAAATGGCATAATTTGAAGCATTATACAGAAGAAAATGTCGATCGCCTATTGTATGGCATGAGATCGGTGACTCGCAAATAACCGGTCCTGAGTTGTTGCAAGAAACGACTGACAAAATCCTCCAAATTCGAGACAATCTGCTGAAAGCTCGAAGTCGACAGAAAAGTTACGCCGATAGACGACGCAAGCCCCTTGAATTTGACGTTGGCGATCACGTACTCCTAAAGGTATCACCTTGGAAGGGTATGATCAGATTCGGCAAGAAAGGAAAGCTTGCGCCTCGTTATGTTGGACCCTTTAAGATTCTGGAGAGGATCGGCAAAGTGGCCTACAGACTCTAACTACCGAAGGAACTTAGCAACGTCCACCCGACTTTCCACGTTTCGAACCTCAGAAAGTGTCTGGCCAAGCAGGATTTACAAGTTCCACTTGAGGATCTACAAGTGGACGAAACATTACACTTCGTGGTGAAGCCTGTCGAGATCATAGACCGAGAAACCAAGAAGCTCAGGCGCTCACGCATTCCCATTGTGAAGGTTCGCTGGGAAGGCAAACGTGGCGCAGAGTTCACCTGGGAACTCGAAAGCGACATGAAGGCGAAGTACCCGCAATTATTTGTTACAACTAAAGCCTAATTTCGAGACGAAATTCCCTTAAGTAGGGGAGGCTGTAACACTCGTTGTTACGAAAGTCAAAGTACAAGTCAAAGTCAAAGGAAGAAAAGATTGCTAATTGCGATCTGTCACTCCTTGCTTAACTATTGATTGTACGTCAATGACTTGTAATCGAATATTTTATTTACTTTAGTTGTATTATGTGGAGTATCTGTTAATAATCGAGGTTTAACCGCATGTTTTATCGCTTAATCGCTAATTACATCGCAACTCGAATTATGCGTTCTGGATATCGTTCTACATGTGAGTGCTATTTATGTGTTACTTGTGCATGTTTATTTATGTTTTGTGGTGACTAATCGAAAACGCAATCGCAACTCTATCGCAATCTAATCACAAACTCTAAACGCAAGTTAATTATAATGATTGTATGTTAGATATAGTATTTGTGCGGTTATTATCAATCCATCGCATCGCAACGCTCAACACGCAACACGAAACGCCGAAACTCAACACGTCAGACCACTTCGATCGAATGGCCATCCGATCAGAATGCCATCCAATCGGTGGATTATCCTACACTTGCACCCACTTTCCCTTTTTGGCAACCTATAAATACCCCTCTGTCACATCACAAGTGATGTGACAACCCCCTCACTCGACCAGCAGTGCTCAAGCCCTCTTTTCTCTCGATTTTTCACGATTCTTGTAAGTTTTCAACTAAAATGTTGTACTTCTATGATCTACACGCACTTCTTCATCATTTCCACCTTCGAATCTTAACTTTTAACCATGAAATCAATGGATTTGAGGTGTTCTAGGATGATGTCATCATGGAGTTCTTATGAACTTCAAGATTTGGGTTCATTCCACCTAGAACAACTTAGATCTGAAAGATTTCCATAAGATTAAACGATGTTTTCACATAGATCTAAACATTTTCAAAGTTAAAAGGATTGAAAGATACTTTTCTAACTTTCTTTCAACTCTTTTACACTCAATGCACTCGAAACCGATAGAATCGGACCTCGTTCAAACCTTCTACTCGTTTCTAGTGAAGTGTTGGTTCAAGAACTGATTCTTATCAACGAGACAACCGATTTCGGGTGGAACATGAAGCTACCGTCACGAACAGTTAACTGATCGGATTGGGGTGATTCCCGTTCGATCGGGTAACCTGGGTCTGAGGGAGTTTTCGTTGTTTTACACGTTGTCGTACCGTCTCGAGCAAACCGCAAACCTTCAAAACTTAACAAAATTCAAAGTTGCAAAACGACCAGATCGCGGGACGGATTGCCGTCCGATCGGATTGCCATCCGATCGAACCGCAATCCGATCGGATTGCACTTGGACTTCAACACTCAAACTTTTTATAATTTCAAAGATCATCAGTTTCTAACGGAATGCCACCCGATCGGTAGACCGTCCGATCGAGTGACAATCCTGCTGTGAACTTGTTCTCCAAAGAAATGTCTCACCGGATTGATCGCCATCTGATCGAACTGCCGTTCGATCGAACGACCTGAAAGGTAGAGGTACTTCTCTGTTTTCAAAATGCTACAACGAAAACTTCAAAGCCATCATACACAAACACATCCATCCCAAACGAGTGGCAAACCAATCGAATGGCCATCCGAACGGATTACCATTCGTCACTTGATCACTTTGCACCGTGATACGCGCCGTTCGTTCGCTTACGCTATCGTTAACTGTTCAGGCTAATCTCTCAGCGCTCCCTTCAATCCAAGAGAGTGTTTATTTACTAAACACGATCTGTGAGTATACTGTATCCCTTTTTGCTTTACGGACTTTTGGGTGTTACATACGTTATTTATTCAAATCACAATCGACACACAACACAAACACTATTTATACGCTGACCATTATTGCATGTTACGTGTTATTCGATGAATGCTTGTATGTTATGTTTACACAGTGATTGTTGCCTGACACCTTAGCAACGATAGTACTATAGTTTGGACTCAGCACCTGTCGTGGACAGGGGTTGTTAAGGGCTTTACTTCACGTATCCCAGTGGGGATATGTGTTGCGCATTCTACAACTCGCAGTCACGTCTGTGCATATTTCATTGTCGATAACCAAGTAGCCTTCACTTTGCTACATGTTACATGCTGGTTATGCGTAAACGCTTTCGAAATCCATTATACTATTAAACTTGTATGCTCACATTTACACTATGTGTATTGACCTCTATTTTAACGTATGTGACAGGTGCTTAGGATGCTTGCTTGCTATTTGATGGAATTGAGCTAGGATGGATTCTAGAAACAAACAAAACAATTTATTTATTTTGAATCTGAGTTGTCGGAACATGTTATTTGTCTTTGAGATATCTATGTCTATATTAATTGATTTACTTGATGGGTTATGGTATGGGACATAATATTAACTATCCGGTAATTTAGTTGTTATGGATTTCTCCTGGACAATCTGTGTCGCTCAGTGCCGCGCCCTGATGTTTCCGTCATCGGTTGGGGTGTGACCTCTACAATCTCTTGTTGCACTACTTTCTCCTTAGGTTCGGTTTTAATCAAGTCAACGAAAGTTTGACTTTTCTCTTATTTCTTTTCCAACGATTCCAAATCGATGCTTGGAGAGATTTCATTTTCAATGTTAGTAAGAAAACTAATAAGATGATCAGTTGAAGAGGATTGATGTGGACGGTTGAAGCGGCCATTGATGGTTGGAGTTGCAGGCAACTTAAACCCTAGAAATTTGGGGAAGATAATGGAGTGAGTGTTGAGTCTGAAAGGGTTGAGAGGGAAATTACCATTTTACCCTCATGTGCATTGCACATGACAATTTTTAACTGAGATTTCTAACCAAGTTTGGCCTAAGGACAAAATGTGCAAGATTTTGAAAGGTTAAAGACACCACCTGTAAAATTTTGGTCAAAAGGACAACGCCTGCAATTTGATGTGAACATAAATGGAAAAACCTGTAATTTACTCTAAAATAAAATCAAAACCTTTATGTAAACTCGCCCAACGCCTCACCGGGTGTCAAAGCGTGAAAAAATCGACGTCGAATGTGTATACAGCTTTAATGACGTGTACATAAGTGATTAGATAACTTGTAATTATAACGTACAACTTTGTTTTAAATGAAACAAACGTCGAAACTTCGATAAGAAAAAGCAGGCATAGAAGAATATTTGGATATTTATAAAACATCATATTTTAATAGTTATAAACGAAAAAATAGTTGAAAAACACAACAGTAGGACATGACGAGTGTGTGGTTGGCCAAAAAAAACTTAAAAGAAACAGCTAGAAAGATATAGGTTTTTTTATGGTAATTTTAATTAAAGGGGACAGGTGTATTGTAAGTTTTTTGAGTAGTTATATTGAACATTCAAAAGATTCAATAAGTGGTTATTTCTTATGCTTATTAACTTGTAAAAAAATAATAAATAAATATTAGTTTAAAAAAAAGTAAAAAAAATTACACTTAACAATAAACTTACTACAAAACTGACAAATTATACGTGTGTCTATGGTGGGGTTCGGCTACAATTCAAATCATAATTGTCCATAAAAACCTCAAACACACAATCGTAGAACTATGAATATAAAACACAACATGCTAATCAACATAAAGCATAATAATGTTTGTCATTTAATAATTAGAGTCTTATCATCCAAAACACAACCCACATATATAATGTTTTAGTAATCTTCATTTTGTTATTTGTGAATTTTGGGTGTGTTTATGGTTGACATTTTGATGTTTTATGACTTTTTACATTTTTTAGAAAATTTGGACTTTGTTGCCAACTTCTAAGCTGTGTGTCTATATATTTTAGTCTTTTTTAATATTAAAAGATGAAATGTCCTACTCCATTACATATATGTTATATATACACAACACAAACGGTAACTAAACTCTCAATCATAAGTAGGAGTAACGGGGCTAATTATGACTGCACTGATTATTATTATTTATAACACTTCCCCTCATACATATTACTGCTCAATATATACTATTAACATTATATCAATGGATAATGTTGGCTCGATTCTTCAAGACCGATATTAAATGATATTGCAGGATCAGTTATGCTGCATCAATAAAACCCTACTAAAAAAAACTCAGTGTGACAAAACTTAGTTAAGGAAAAAAAGTACATGTATATTACATAAATCTCTGGGCATGTGAAATCCAATATTCTATCACAACTGCTTAACTTGATATTTAGCGTAGTCTTCTATAATTTGAATGGTGAAGTTTGCATTGTCATCATACGGTATAATTTGGGTTTCTCTTGATCACCTCTAATCTACATTCTTCTTGAATATGTTGAAAATCTTCGATCTTCGTAAGTACAATCATATGTGGATTGAGACTGAACATTGTGGGGATTTGATAAATTCCTGCATAATGGGCCTTCGTATTTTTGTTGATGGACAATTAATGTCTCGGGTCATGTAGAAGTAGAAATATCAACTTATCATTTAATGTGTTTTATAATAGGACATATAATGTCCCAAATAAGTTGCTAGAAACATAAATATTGTTTCTTGTATCATATAATTGTAGTTTTACTTGAAGAAGTTGATAAGTATAAAAATAGATGGCGTGTGTCTGGTAACATAGTTAATTTAAGTTTTTTTTAATCAATATGTATTATTTTATCTCTAAAGTTAGACATCGTTAAGTCAACCCTTGCATACTCTATTAAATTTAATTTAATGAACTCACAACAATAAAGATGTGATGACACGATTACTTGGAGATGAACTCGTATTTTGATATAAAAAATAAGGGAAAAGATCAAATAGGAAGTTAATTTTCGCTAAAAAGGATAGGAAGCCATAGGATTATGAGATGTGGCAAATTTTAAAATAAAAAGAAAGGGTATTTTAGTCAATCCAACTCCTTCTTCTTTCTTTTTCAAAACCCAGTAACTTCAAAACCCAACATTTTCAAAACCCACCATCTTCAACTATTTTTTCACTTTTTATTTCAATAATCACTACATTATAGTGCGATTTCATCACCAATCAATGAATCAAAACCCGATCAACGTGTTCTTCAGCTTTTTTTGAAGAAAACCCAGTTTAATTTCATAAAAAAAATCTCGTTTTTTCTGGTGATTTTGGAGATAATCACTCGATTCGTTCGATTCGAGCGTTGATAAGTGTTTCTATCATTCAAATTTCGTCAATTGATGAAGAAATCGGCTTCGATCCATGTAAGAAATTCTTTAATTTCATTTTCACGATTTGGGTTTTTGATTTAGTCATTGCGTTTTACGATCTTTGCGGGGGTCCGGGGGCGGCAGCCCCTGGTAGCGGGGTCCCAGGGGCGGCAGCCCCTGGCGGGGTCCAAGGGGCTCATTTTGAAGGCAGTAATTCGTAGACAATTCAGACAGTTCACAGTGACAGACAGTTTTATGTGTCCATTGCATTTTAGAAATAAGCGAGTTTTATGTGGTTTCTGGCTATTGCGTTTTAGAAAAAAACACATTTTTAAGTGTTTTTAGTCATTGCGTTTTAGGTAAAACACATTTTTTAGGTGTTTTCAGTCCATTGCGTTTTAGAATGAGTCATTTTTAAGTGTTTTCTGGCCATTGCGTTTTACAAATAAGACATTTCTTTGTGTTTTTGGTGCATTGCGTTTTAGGTAAAACATCTTTTTATGTGTTTTTGGTGCATTGCGTTTTAGGTAAAACACATTTTTATGTGTTTTCTGGCCATTGCGTTTTACAAATAAGTCATTTCTTTGTGTTTTTGGTGCATTGCGTCTTAGAAAAATGTCATTTTTTAGGTTTTTTTTTCATTGCGTTTTACGTAACTGGTGGTTTTTCTATTGCGTTTTACGCAACTGGGTTTTAATTTTTTTTTAAAATATAGCAATAGTATACTCGTTTTAAAGATAAAAAACGCTCGTTTTTTTTTGGTGCAATTTTTATAAAAAAATAATGTCGTATGAAAGAGTTATTAACGTTTAAAAAATGAGGGGGAATTGGAGGAGAGAGAAACTATTGGCTTGGATTGACTAGAATGCCCTTGACCAAACTCACGCGCCTCTTTTCTTCCTTTCAATTTCCCTGATTTAATCTTAGCCCTTGATTAACTTAATGGATGGTCAAGATCACTTCCTAGCCAAATAAACTTCCTATTGTATCTTCACCCTCAAAAACAAATCCAGTTAATAAACGAATAAGTAGATAATAGAACAATGTAGAGTGTTTAAAGAAATAATAAACGAGTAGGGGGTGTTTGTTTTTTTATTTTTTTGTCAAAAGCACTTCACAACCTCTTATGTCTGTCCCTCGCAGATCACGCACAGAGTATGCAGTGTGTTTGTTTTTTGAAAGTGCTTTCATTAAAAAAGGTCTTTAAGACCTCTTATTCAGGCAGATGTGGGCTCACATCTTCAAGGGTCTTCTTCTACTCTTCAAAACAAAAGTTCTCCAAACCCTAGCAACTCCTCCCAGGCGACACCTTCTCCGCCACCACCTCCACTTCCTCCGCCACCACCACATATCCGCCACCACCTCCACTTCCTCCGCCACCACCTCCTCAGATGGTGTGGGTGGGGACGATGGGTGGCCATGGTGCTTGTGGGTGACGGTGGTAGGTTGTCGGTGAAGGCTGAAGTGGTGGTGGGGGAGGTGGGAGATGGTGGTGGTAGATGAAGCTGAAGCTTTGTTTGCAGATGTGGGGTTTTAAAAAGATGTGAGAATAATCAAACACTCTTTTTATTAAACTCTGCAGACATTTGGTCCATCTGTTGACCTTTTACATTTGAAAAAACAAACACCACCTAAGTTTTGTATCAAGATGTGTTGACATGTCAAATCCATAACTCATGCATCTCTCATGTTATAACATTATTATTTTTTATAACACTAAGATGGTCTGATAAAAAATGTAAATCAACAGCGTGAAAGTTTTTGTAATCATCAGTTTAGAAGCATATCTTTGATAATCGATTGAACGATAACATTGAAATACAATCCTTTATGTTATCGTGTTCAAGTTTCATGGTGTTAGGAAATCGTAAAAAAATCACACAAGATGGATAAGTTTAACCATGATGCATACAAACATATTAAGTAGGTTTATAAAGTAATATATTAGGAATTATGAGTATTTGTTATAGTAAAAACTAAGAACGGAATTCTCCTTGTATAATGTTCATGTGACCGATCTCTTGGGCTAGTAAAACAAAAGATTGAAAACTGTAATCATTCGATGCAGCGTAACATCAGGTCTTGCGTATAGGGTTGCAAACGAATCGAACGAACACGAACAAGACCTTGTTCATGTTCGCTTGTTAAGAATATGTGTTCGTGAACCGTTTACGAACACTTATCGAATGAGATTTTATGTTCGTGTTCGTGTTCATCTGTTAAGGAAAAGAACTTGTTCGTTTTCATATGTGTTTGTTAATTTTAGGCAACAAACAAAAACGAGTGAATACAAGTGAGCACAAACTAATGTTCATGACCACAAATGGAAACAAATGAACACAAACAATCGTTCATGAACATAATATATAATACACTGACACTTATTAAATATATAATTCTTCGGAATTTTGAAGTATTTAAATAAATATAAAAACTAAAAAACACTAATGAACTATCAAACACAAACGAACACGTTATAGAACGTTCACGAGCATAAACGAACGAACACTAACTCTGTTCATGTTTGTTCATTTAACTTAACTAAACGAACGAAATTTCTTGTTCGTGTTTAATAAACGAACGAACATAAACACACTTTCCGCCGAACGGTTCACGAACTATTCGCCGAACGTTTGGTTCGTTTGCAGCCCTAATTGCGTACCAACAACCATGTCCATTCATTTTACTCATAAGGAATTCACGGCTTTGTTTTTTGTTGCTTGGGTAGAGACTTCGATATCTTGTCGTCGCCGTATAATGACTCTTACAAAGAAGTGAAGAACACATAACTCTAAACTCACATTCTCATGCACACCCAATGAACCCAAAACGTATTAGTGGTATTTGAGAAAGACATTCTCTACGATCCATATATCTCTTATAAACAAAACAACGTGAGACAATTAAACGTGAGATAACACATAGGCTGTTCATACAATATGGTTTTTTTTTTTTTTTTTTTTTTTTTTTTTTTTTTATGCAAGTAATAAACAAAAGATTAATTAAACAAGATACTCCTTGTTTTTCCATATTCTCTCTCAATATACTTGTATGCTTTTTCTTTTGTAAGAATATCAAAGTGTTTTATTATGTCTCATAATTTAATAATAAAAGTATTTGATTTCACTCTTTCTTTATCGAAACTAATTTCAAACTCTAAAACAACAAATCTCAACATAAGATTCATGCATCATTTTTCAGCTAAAGATATTCTAACCTTGACTTTACATTTTACCCACACTATTATTTTGTTATGACTTGGGACGAAGCTACACTAACAAGCAAGCCAAGCTTAGCCAGCATAAGCTCGACTCGAGATCTCTTAAAGAACTGACCGATATTTGAGTTTGAACTTGACTCGAAAAAGCTCGAGTCATCTCGTATATTTTTCAAAGTTTGATGATTTGTATTTTTGGTAACTGTTGATAGATATAAACAACAAAAGATACTTTTCTACATACAAGGTTGATCGAACGATGATGGACACAAGTTTATTGAATGGATGGTAACCATAAAAATTTGGCGGCTTTTTTGTCTATATAAAAGTTATGCCGTCTTGAATCATCTATTTAACTTGACTGAGCCAAACGAGCAAGCCAATGAGAGTGCACACCTTAGACTCGAGCCCACTCGACTCGACTTGAAATATATGAGTTGATTTCGAACAATCTACATAGGCCAACCAAAGGAAGAAAGGAACACACTCATCTTTGTTCTTGATAATAACATATATATATTTTTTATCAACTTATATGATATAATATAAAATCATATTAGTTTGCCTAAACAAATTTTTACTAGAAGGTCATTTAGAGTTTTGGTTACTACAATTTAATATAACTGTTTTATGTACAAGGCTTAGGCTTGTTACAAAACTACTTGAAAGTGCATCATTTTAAAGTTGTTTTACTAATTTTGTGAATATAACCTTAAAAATGATGGAAGGTTAATCATGCATCGTGTGGTGGTGTTGATAGCCGAAAGACAAAGGGGTACATGCGCTAATCGGCTTTTGTCCCTATTGTTGAGTGTTATGTGTCTCATGTCCAAGGCTTGATGCAAAACTACTATCGAGCCGGGGTTCTCACTGGAAGCAGTCTCTCTATTTCTGCGGGCTAAAGGTAAGGTTGTCTACATCTTACCATCATCAGACCCTACCTTAACTTTGCTATTGATGAGATTTACTGAGTATGATGATGATGATTTAATATAATTGTTTTAATCGACGCGTTTAGCTTATACAAACGAAAACTCTACTCATCATCAAAAACTATGTTATCGACTTCTATGTTTCTATTACATTTGTACATCAAAAATTCTGAATCCGTCACATGTTCAAAATTTCTTGTTTGTTGTCATTTTACATGGTGTATTCATACTATATCATTTAATCTTGTTTTGTGGGAAACTTGTCAAATATAACAACACGTAATGCATGTTACTCGTCATCCAATATTGGAAAAAGTCATAAAACAGGACACCTAATTTTGAAATGTGTTGTTGAAAACATCATATGTTGTTTTTTCTCGTGCCGCAATATCCGATTTTGTATGAATAAGCATAAATTCAATGAACGTAGATATTGACATCTTATGTTTCCCATGGTTTACAAATTGTGTAAAGAAAAACAATCATGTGTATGTGTTATATATATATATATATATATATATATATATATATATATATATATATATATATCTATATGTATAGAGAGAGTCGGCATATCAAAGTTCAAATTTCACCTTTTCTACCTAAAACGTACAGGAAGAATTATGAGTATGAGTATTTGATCAAATTAAGTTAATATTGAATGTATAACAATTCGATATTTAACTTACGGTTTTTACTTATTAATGAGCCAGAGAAGTAAAAGAGGGATGTAAGATAAAATATGTATTTATATATTATACTAGGTTAGAACCGGGGTGTAATACATATAATTCTATATACTAAGTAATAAAATAGTTACGTCTTTTAAAAACTCGTGTATTGCACGATTTGAATAAACACATGTCTTACACGAATAATGTAATCCGTTAAAACATTTAGTCATCAAGATGTGTTTTATAACAAAATGAACTTTGAGATACTATTTACTTATTGTAACATCTTACTTTATTTTTTTATTAGGTTAGAGAATTGTGTATTACATGGTTTATAATATTTTACTTTGTTTTTGTATTTATTATTAGGTTAGAAACTTACGTATAAAAGAAATATTTTAGTAAAAAATATTAAATATACAAGAGATAAGTTGGATATTATGATTTAGTATTATTATTTTATTGGAGTGTAAACGGGATAATGGAGTCCGTTATTAGAAGTAGGATTCTAAATATGTATAAAAAATATATATGTTCTACATGTATTGAATAAATCCTTTTAACGAAACAGTCGATTAAAATAAATAGTATTATTTTAATATGTGATTATCAGTTATCCTTGTCCTTATTATCAAAATATAAAAACAATTAAAACTACCAATTAAATAAAATAATAATTAATATATTATTATCAGTTATCTTTGTCTTTATCACTAAAATCTCATCTATAGATTTTACATTTTAAATTTAATGTTATCAATAATTTACTTTCCATAATAAATATTTAGAAAAATAATAAAGGTCGCCTTATAGAGCGCCATGTGTCCCTAACATGGTTTCTTTTATTATATAGTAAGTATAGATTATATAAGGAGGGTGGGGATCGGCTACAAAGTCAATTTTTCCTACAAAGTGTACAAAGTCATAAAACACCCCAATTTCAGCCATAAAACACACTCAAAACTCACAAATAACAGAGTGAAGATTACTAAAACACAATATCCAAACCCTAACAATCCATAGAAACTTCAAACACACCATCGTAGAACTATGAACATAAAACACAACATGATAATCAACATAAAACACACTAATGTTAGTTATTCGAAAATCAAAGCCTTATCATACAAAACACAATACAAAACCCACAAATATGACGTTTTGTAATCTTCACTTTATTATTTGTAGGTTTTGAGTGTGTTTTATAAGTGAAATTACGGTATTTTATGACTTTGTACACTTTGTAAAAAAAAATAGACTTTGTAGCCAACTCCTACCCTTTTATATAATACTATAATTTGCAATACTATATAATTTGCAACATTGGTATCCATATCGAATGTTGCTCGTAGGAAAACCAAAAAACAATGCCCGTAGGAAAACCAAAAGGCAATTGTGAACGATCTCAAAGGAGAATGAGAGGGTAATAAATAATACTTTTCATTCATTAAAAAATATATTAAATAGAGTCACAAGACTCACAAGTCACGACAATAGTACAATGGCTGATGTGAATCCCGTAACTTTTGTAAAAGCAACAATTTTGAATTAAAACGATTATATGTATGTACGCACCATAAAATATTTAAACGCATAGTAAATTTATACTTATATAATTGCATTTAGAAGATTAACTAATTTTTTGTAAAAGCTACGATTTTGAATTAAAACGATCATATGTATGTATGTATCATAAAATATTTAAACACATAGTAAATTTATGCTTATATAATTGCCTTTAGAAGATATACTAAATGGTAACTTTGCCTTTTTTTTCTTAAGTTTCAGTTTCACTTTTTATACCGTAAATAATATTCTTTTTTTAACCTAAAAGTTTTATTTTTAACCCAATAGTTTTATTATTACTTCGGATCTTTGCATTTTTTTTTATAAAAACTTAAAACGCAAACGAGTTTGATTTATTTTTCCGACATTCCGATATAAATTTTACTGAAAAAGAAATTGTATCTGAAATAGCGGTACGATGATGAACCGAGCCTATACCAACCATACAACATTTGTACAGATATCAATATTCGTTTTTATGGTTTTTGGTCACTGTAAAATACGATTATATTTCTTGGGTTACATAACACAACTTTTGTGTACTAAAACCATTGCAAACAAACATGTTTATGTAGTCGTCGAAATTGAGCCTTACAAAACATGTTTATGTAGTTGTCGAAACTGAGTCTCAGGGGCGGACCTACCCTATGGGGTGGGTGGGTGGTTGGGCGACCGCACCCCTTTAAAAAAATTAGTGGTATTTTTCGTGAAAAATCCCGAACGCACCCCTTGGAAAATTCCTACCGCACCCCTTAGAAAAAAAAATGTTAGGAATTTATATAAAAAAATTATAAACACGGATTGAAACCCGCCCCAATTATGTAAACAAGTTAGCCAACAAATCCCTTTAATAAAACTTAAATTTATTCCATCAAGCCCAATAAGTTAATATCAATTCAAGCCCAACCCAAATACAACTTTAATTAAACAAAATCGGTCCAATTTACAAAAAACCCAATCGACTGCCAGCATTGTGCGACTCCCGCCCTCTCTCTGCCTCACCTCACTGCCAGCGACCTGTGACACCTCCACCCCCGACGACGATTGCAACATTCCAGCGAAGAATAGCTTAATTTCGGCCACAAACAGGTACATGTTTTGTTTTTTGTTATTTTAATGTTTATGTGATTTTGTTCAAAACTCATGATATAATAGGATGGGTTAAAAAAGTTTAAATTTTTATGTGTTTTGAGGTAATTTGGGGTTGTTCTAGTCTTTATAGGATGAGTTTGTTGTCTCTTAATCTCTTACTGATTATATGATTCTAGTATAGGGTTTGAAAAACTGAAATTCAAAACTTGAAAATTAAGGAATATAGATGGTTGAACACTCAAAGATTTTAGTTTGATGTTATTTTTTGTTTTACATGACTCGACCCGAACCGAATTTTTTATTTATATATCTACGACTAGGTGGTCTAAAATTTTTAAAAATATTCCGCACCCTCATAGAAAAATTTCTGAATCCACCACTGCTGAGTCTTACAAATTTTAACATCCCACCCCAACTCATCACCCACTAGTTCATTACATCAAAGAAATGATCTTTTTATTTTGAAAACGCTTTTATGACCGTTTTCCACTTTTCCATATTATAAAAAAAACATGCTAGTACATGAACCGAATAACAATAAGGTCTAAATGAATAAGATACAAACCAAGATCTAATTCATTTCTTTGTGACTATTATATGGGTCAAAAGAGTTTAAGTTCCTTCTTCTTCAATCTACTAAACATCTAGAGAGAGCATCTACTCAACCATTATTTTGATACCAAAATCAAAAAGAAAAGAAAAGAAAAAGAAAAGGTAGTAACTTTTTCTTTTTAGACTTGAATCTAAAACTAAGGGGGGAAGTAAAGTTCGATGGCATATGAAAATTCCACCTACTTGTGATGCCAAATGCTAAATTTAGATCAATCAAATGGGACATCAACTTATCTAAGTACACAAATGTAGATCAAGAGGCCAAGTTGACAAAGATTTTTTGCTACCGAAAAACGCTTTTATACTAGATATGTAAACGATAAATAAATAAAGAACGATAAAGAGACATGAATGAATGTTCATGTCAAAGTAACACGTCACATGAGAATCAAAAACTATCTTTTTTTTTTAAATAAAATTAAAAAAAGAAAGAGGCAAAATCGAAAACTATCTAATAAGACAAACTTTTAGAACTTAAAATGATAGGAATCAAGAGAGGCAAAATGTGAAGTGTCGCTTTTAGTACTCTTATTTTGTGAAAGAATGGTATTTGCATTGAAAATGTTGTACTACTAGGAATTTTTGTTTTTGATGAGATATAAGTTTACTTAATTGAAGTATATAATATATATGTAATGATCTATAGAAAACCCACTTTAATTTAGAAAACCTGGGAAACTCAAAGCTCCCGATGTTTTTTTTTTCTTGAAAAAATTTACACATGTTATATACATGTTTTTAAGGGTTTGGGGCAAAAAAAATCAAAAAAGCGCCGAGTAGATATTTTTTTAAAAAAATAAACAAGTTTTGGTGTAACACATGTTACAAATATGTCAGATGAATGTAACATGTGTTACACCAAAACTTGTTTATTTTTTTTTTAAATATCTACTCGGTGCTTTTTTGATTTTTTTTGCCCAAAACCCTTAAAAACATGTATATAACATGTGTAAATTTTTTCAAGAAAAAAAAACATCGGGAGCTTTGAGTTTCCCGGGTTTTCTAAATTAAAGTGGGTACGTATCAGCTTTGTAAGTCATTTAAAAAATAGTTTTCCTGCCTCTTTCTCTTGTTAAATATTGAATGTCATGTGTCAACTTTTGGTGAAATCTAGATTTTGATTACCCGTTCAATTCCCTCCCGTTTTTAAAACGTTAATAACTTTTTCATACGACATTATTTTTTATAAAAATTGCACCATAAAAACGAGTGTTTTTTATCTTTAAAACGAGCACACTATTGTTATACTTTTGAAAAAAAATGTTTTCGATAATCCAAATGTGTAAAACGCGGTGGACAAAAAACACAAAAAACTGATTTTTTTTCTAAAACGCAATGTACTAAAACCACAAAAGAAAGTTTCATTCTAAAACGCAATGGACTAAACACACAAAATAAAGTGTTTTTTTCTAAAACGCAATTGACTAAAAACACATAAAAATGTGTTTTACCTAAAACGCAATGAACTAAAAACACTTCAAAATGAGTTTTTCTAAAACGCAATGGACCAAAAAAACACATAAAATGTGTTTTTCCTAACACAAAAGAAAATGTTTTTTTTTTCTAAAACGCCATGTACTAAAACACATAAAAATGTGTTTTACCTAAAACTCAATGGACTAAAACTACTTCAAAATGTGTTTTCTAAAACGCATTAGAACAAAAAAAACACATAAAAATGTGGTTTTCCTAAAACGCAGTAGACAAAAAACACAAAAGGAATTGTTTTTTTTTTTCTAAAACGCAATAGACTAAAAAACCCATAAAAATGTGTTTTACCTAAAACGTAATGGACTAAAAACACTTTAATATGTGTTTTTCTAAAACGCATTGGACGAAAAAACACATAAAAATGTATTTTTTTTTTCTAAAACGCAATGGATTTAACACAAACGAAAATGTTTTTTTTTTTTTTTCTAAAACGCAATGGACTAAAAACACAAAAGAAAATGTTTTTTTTTTTCTAAAAAACAATGGAATAAAAACACACAAAAAAAGTATTCATTCTAAAATGCAATTGCCTAAAAGCACAAAATAAAATGTTTATTCTAAAACGCAATTAGCTAAAAACACAAAAGAAATTGTTTTTTCTAAACGTAATGGACAAAAAACACACAAAAATGTGTTTTTTTTATTCTTTTGTAAAACGCAATGGACAAAAACACACAAAAGGTTATTTTTTTCATTCTTTTGTAAAACGCAATGGAAAAAAAAACATAAAAAAAGTATTTTCATTCTTTTGTAAAACAAAATTCTAAATGAAAGTTTAAACTGAAAACTGTTTTGTAATTTTCTTTGAGACATTTTGTCAAACACCTAGTGTGCAACTTTTTACCACTGATTTCTTAATAAAATTGGAACAAATAATGTTGCCAAAATGCAAGAATACATCAAGAGAATATTACAACCATAGATATCTTCACTTTGCCTAGAAAATGTTTGAGAAATTTGAGAAGAGAAGTACCCGCTTCAATCAATTTCTCATGTTCCATCGCATTATGTTAAATTGAAAAAAATGCAAAATTGCATAAAAATAAACTCGTTTTCTTCAAAGAAATTGAAGAACACGTTGATTGAGAGTTTAAACCATTCATTGATGAAAAAAAATCGCGTTGTGATCATGGTTGTAAAACAAGGTCTGCAAGGCCGAATACTCCCCGAGTAGTCGCTACAAGGTAGGCTGCCGAGTCGACTCTCTTCAACTCCGCCTAATTACTTTGAATCAATTAAACGCTGTCAACCTCCGTCGGAAACGGAACTAGTAGGTCAACTCGGGCCGAGTTTGACTTAAAACAAGTAAAACATCATTTCTATATATATCATATTAAAGAATAAATATAATTTTCACATATTTTATTATAAATATTAGTAAATTTATGTTATCTGACATATATTTAATTTTCCAAAACTAATTTCTTTATAATTTAACATGTCCGAGTACTCTCCGAGTATTCTCCGCCCAGGCCAAGTACTCTCAACTCCCCGGTCGACCGACTAGAGAGTGTCTAGCGACTTTTGCAACCATGGCTGTGATATAGTAATTCTAGAGAGAGAAATTGAAGGAAAAGTTAAAGATGGTGGGTTTTGAAAATGGTGGGTTTTGAAGATGTAGAGAAAGATAAATAGAATAGATAAAAAGAGATCGACTAAAATGTCCCTCCTTATGTTTTTTGTTATTTGCAACGTGTCCTCTTATTATTACTTCCTACACAGGGCCGGCCCTGAGCATGTGTGGGGTAGACGCTAGCTCAGGGTCAAAAACGTAAAAAGGCCAATAATTTTTTTATATATATTATATATACACATAAAATTATATATATAATTATAACCCTAAGTTTATAACTAAGTATCAACTTCAGTTGAGTGGTAGAAAGGATGGTTTATAAGTTACTGGTCGAAACTTGGCGTCACCAACTTTTACAATTTTATTTCCTCTTTTTATCCTTCACTCAAGTCCTGATTCTATTCACTTATTTACTATATCTACATTTACCAAATGGGGGAATAGTGTCAGGCAGCTGCCCTGTGTTTTATTGGTTTTAACTAGTTGAGTCCAAAAGCAAAAAGTTTAACGACCTGAGTCCCCATAAGCATTTTCTTTAACCATCTGAGTCCAAATTTCTAACTCTGTTTGAATTTTCTGTTACTTTTTCATTAAAAGACTAAAATGCCCCTACATATTATTATTATTAATTGTTAATAATACATAAATCCATTACACAACCCCAAAAAGAAAAGAAACCTACAAAATCTAAACAATCCATTTTCCAAATTTGGGCACAATCACCCTAATTCAAATCCGTCTCTGTGTCTGTTCTTCTGTCCGATCTCTCACTCTTCTTCTTCAATTCACTTCCATTTCTACCATTTTCCTCTGTTTTCACTGATTAAAACTTCCTGCGAACGAATCAGCCGTCGATTTGTTCATTCCTTTGTTCAATTTCATCAATGAAGCAAAGGTTTCAGCTGTAGTTCATCACTGACAGACATTACATCTTCCTTCTCTGCAACGGAATCCTTGCTATCCTTGGTGCAGCGGCAACGGCGAGCTCCCAAGATTCTCCGGTATCGCAAACCGAAACCGGTTACCATTTAAAAAAAACCGCATCAAGATCTTTATCAAACAACTTACTCGGAACCGACCCTTCAAACTCATTGAAAAACTGATTATACCCTAATTACAATAAAATTAAACCCCAGAATCAAGATGAAATGATCATAAAATAACAAACACAAAAGCTTCAATCTTTTAATCTTTCACTCTTTACAGCTTCAGAGCATCAAAAATCATTTTTTTTCCTTTCATGGTCAAGAAAATTAAAGATTTGAAGTTATCACACATACCCACAATCAAAAACAAATCCTGAAGAAACCCATATACACAAAAAATTGGCTGAAAAAAAATAAAGTTTGAGCAATAATACACCCACAAGAAGCAAAGATTCACACACAGAACCCTAATGATCAAGAAAATAGAAAACAATAAATTATGAAGCAAACTTATCTTTATGAACTTGTGTTTCTGGGTAAGTTGGGAAAATGAGAGAGAATATAAAGCGCATAGACACCATCATCCTCACCCTCCTCATATCCTCACCCTCCTCATCTGACTTTATGTCGCCGGAGTTGTCGGCAGCGGTGGTGGGTGTTGTAGAGGTGCAGCGGTGGTGGGTGTTGTGGTGGTGACGGTGTAGTGGTGGTGGTGCGGTGGAGGTGCGGTGGCGACGGTGGTGTTGATGGTGGAGGTGTGGTGGTGGGATGGAGATGGTTTAGGTAGAGAGAGTGAATTTCTCCATGACTTAGAGCATTCTCATCCAAACCATCAAAATCTGTGTGGGGAGTTTTTAAAATATAAGAAGTATAAAAAGTGGTTGTGAGTAGAGGAGAGAGAAAATGTTACTGTTCATCTGAATATTTGGGGGGACATTGTTCACCCCCTATACTTTTTTAATATATATTGAAAGTGGTTGTGAGTGGAGGAGAGAGAAAATGTAATATATATTGAAAAGGAGAGAGAAAAAGTATTTGTTTTTAGTGGAAATATATTGATATAAGAGTTGTTTTTTAGTGGAATGTATGTATATTTTTAGTGGATTGGATGTGAATGCTCTTATGATCTGATCTAGAGAAGATACATATATATTTTATATTTAATAATAAAATGGTTTTTTTTAATTAAAAGGGTAATGTGGTCATTTAACCAAAGTTAACAGAATAATTTTAACAGTGTTAGAAATTTGGACTCAAATGGTTAAAGAAAATGCTTATAGGGACTCAGGTCGTTAAACTTTTTGCTTTTGGACTCAACTAGTTAAAACACATAATACACAGGGACTCAAAAAGTAATTTACCTAAAATAAAATTACGCTTTTGTCCCTATCTCAAAATTACGATTTTGCCCTCAATTCAAAATTACGATTTTGCCTGGCACTCCCCCATTGGACCAACCAGTTTATTATTTTATATCCATTTTAAAATTTCGTTCTTGCCCCTCTTTAAAATTACGGTTTTGCCCCAAACTCAAAATAAAATTACCCTTTTGTCCCCCCTCCCCTCAAAATTACGATTTTCCCCTCGATTCAAAATAAAATTGTGGGTTTGCCCTCAGCTTAGAATTACCTTTTCGCCCCCAGTTCAAAATAAAATTCTGATTTTGCCCTCAGCTAAAAATTACGATTTTGCCCTCTGTTAAAAAATTGTGATTTCTCCCCGTTTAAAAAATTATGATTTCGCCCTCAGTTCAATATTACGTTTTCCCCAGTTAAAAATAAAATTATGCTTTTGCCCCCAACTCAAAATTACGATTTTGCCCTCGGTTCAAAATAAATTATGGTTTTGTCACCAGGTTAAAATTACGATTGTGCCCTTAGTTCAAATATATATTACGCTGTTACCCTAAGTTCAAAATTACGAATTTGACCCTGTGAAAATTTACAATTTTTCCCCTTGTTCAAATTTACAGTACTGTCATCAGTTTAGCTTTTGGCAATTTACGATTTTATCCCAGTCAAAAAATACAATTTTCCCTCGGTTAAAAATTACAATATTGTCATTGTTTTAGTTTTTTTTAATCAAAACTATAAAAGTGTTTCGTTTTAATTGGTTGACTCGATTTAATTGTTTTTCGTGTCAATGAGCTGCCTAACACTCGCTCATTATTCGGCCATCGCCCTGCAACACGGGCGGGACATCATCAACATTTCCTCTTTTTTTCTCCTATTATCTTTTAATTTCCACTCAAGTTTTCTTTTTCTTCACTTAAATTTTCTTTTTCTTTTTTCAAACAACCAAATTCTTTTATTGTTTAATATTAATATTAGTTATAAACATATTTTGTTTTTTTTTCTAGCTTCTAAAATACTTTTCTACAAACTATTCGAACTGGTCTGAATCTGTTCGGTATGTTATACTACTCGTAATAGGGTTTAATCGGATTGCTGAGTGACGCAACAACGCAACAACGACACTGAATTTTTGTTTTACTAGGGCGCATAGGGCCCCTTTTTTTTTATCTTGCACAAGGCCCAAATTTCTTTTAACATTTTTAGAGACGATACTGTTCCTACACTTTATACCCAAAGTAAACTTTCTATTTTATCTTTACCCTTAATATAATTTACACATAATTATATGTGATAAAGGTAGTGAAAACTCAAAATTTTCACAAAGTGAAACTCATTTTCATTATTTTCCCAGCACGTGTTTGACAAGTTTTTAGTGCAAAAAAGTGAGACAATGGATTTGTAAGATCGATTTGGTGGTGTTTATTTTTATAAAAAAAAAATCTACGCAGGCTCTTTTGTCTACGCCGCGCATACCACACGCGTACATCCCATTTGCAGACTGTTTGTTTTTTCCGAAAATGGTTCATTAAAAAATGTTTGTGCAACTTATTCTTGGTGCAGACTTGGTGTTAGTTCACATAAGTCATTTAGTGTTAGAAATTCGTGTTTTTGTTTCACACTTTTTCCTAGTTTTAGTCATCGTTAGATTAGTACCGTCATACTCCAAACACTGATAATACATTTTTGCATCCCCTGCCCAGTAACGCGAGTGATTACGGAAAAAAGTTAAAAACACTTGTCTGAAAATCAAGGAAGTATCAAAACCAACCACGTGTCCAATAATCGTAGTTTAACCATATCTTTGTGACGTCAACATCTTGCCCATTTTTACATTTACGAACCCACCGACGCTATGTAACATGAAATATGATTCAATTTAATTAATTGGGTTAAATCCACGTAATATACACTTTATTATGAAGATACACAAGTCACTAAAATAACAACAAAATTCTATAAGTGTTCCCTTTTAATCACTAAACGGTAATCAAAATTCATATATGTTATGTTTAATTCACTTAATTATTAAAAAAAAGAGTTAAGTGTCATTTAGGTCCCTGTGGTTTGTTGACTTTTGCTATTTCCGGCCAACTTTTAAAATTGCATTGTTTTCCTCCTTAACATTTTGGAAACGTGTCATTTCAGTACAAAAAAATAACAACAGTTAAAAAATTCAGTTAGCTTATAGGTAACCACAGTCAAAATTGCAGCTGGTCGGGATTGAACCCGTGACCAGCTGCTTAGAAACAAACGAATTTTACCCTAAGCTAATTGAATTTTTTAATTGTGGTTTTTTTTTTGACTGAAATGACACGTTTTCAAAATGTCAGAGAGGAAAGTGGTGCAATTTTGAAATTTGACCTGAAATGACAAAAATGAACAAACCATAAAGATGTAAATGACACTTCACTCTAAACAAATAATAGCTATAAAAAAGTGATATAGTTGAACTTTAGTGAAACACTTAGTAAATTATGCCTAACACGTATGTTATTTGTAGTACTACTTCAAATGAATTCAAGTTGCATATTGCATTGGTTTGTTAATTACTTTTGTGTAATCATATTCGGATCCGACTAATATTAATCCAAAGTAATCATATTGAAAATTCGGGTCATGAACTCAACACATCCTCGAATTGGTTTTATAAAAAAAAAAAAAAAAAATTCAAACTAAAATAAAAGATTTTAGAGTTTAACAATAATGAAAAAAAACTATGACTTTCATTTCAAACAATATGTAATCTTAAGCCGAGAGACGAATCAAGGGTGATGTATGATTTAGTCCAGTTTATACTTCGTTTTTCACTACTGTTGTTGATCGGTTTTGGTTTTGAGTCCATTACTTTTTGAGTCCATGTGTTTTAGTGGCTTTAACTAATTGAGTACAAATTAAAAAGTTTAACGCCCTGAGTCCGTAGTCGTTCATTAACTTTTTAACACTTTTTAAAACCACAAAAACACAGGGAATCAAAACGTTATAAAATGAGTGGTTAGGAACTAGGGATTAAATTTTTGATTTTGGATTCAAAGTTGGACTCAAAATGTTACAAAATGAGTGGTTAAAACCACTAAAACACGAGGATTCAAAAAGTAATTTACTCTTAAATAAATAATGTTTGCTACACGTTTATGTGCGGTTTCAGGAGCGTAAGATGTAGACAGTCATACCTCTATCCCGCAGGAATAAAGAGTCTGCTTCCAATGAGACCCACGGCTCAATAGTAGTTTTTTATCGAGCCTTGGACCTAAGACACATAACACTTAGCGATCAGGAGAAAAACGGTGATCATAATAATGTTATACATTTTAAAACATTGTTATGTTTAAAATCTATATGTATGCACAACATAACAATTGCAACAAATTTGTCATTTGTATATCTTCTATTATTTTTGGTATATCTAAAAACATTGATCATATAAGTATGCACAATAAAATATAATATATTTAAAAACATGGTAAGACTATTTTATTTCACTACAAAAAATATAAAATATATATGTCTTTTACGTGGTTAAATGGCTATAAATACAACACATGATCCACAAGCCCCTACACACATAAAAAGATAACCAAGTAGTCATGTTCATGGCTTTCTTCTTCAAAGCTTCAAGCATACCAACACTAATCTTTCTATTATTATCATGTAACCTGATCCGAATATCCGAAACTCAAACGCCAGCGCCTGCACCGGGCCTGTCGTACGATTTCTACCGGACTAGATGCCCTCGGCTTGAAACGATTATACGACAAAACCTTCAATCGGTTTTCGCTTCGGATATTGGCCAGGCTGCTGGTTTGCTTCGACTTCACTTCCATGATTGCTTTGTTCAAGTACGTTTGTTTTTGTTGTTTTATTTTATTAAATATGACAATATTTTTAGAATATAATATATAATACATATTGTTATTAAGGATTCTGATTTTCTAAAGTTATCTGGGGCATTAAATGTGAGAAGTTGAGATCTACTTTAGAAGTAGTCTTAGGGGCTGTTTGATAGCCTCTGAATGGTCATTAAGAGGCTACCTCTTAATGGAACCATTAAGAATTTTACCAATGAGAAGATAGAAGAATGTGACATGTGATTATTTACCATTCAGATGTTACCTCTTAACCATTCAGACTTGAGGTGACCTCTTATTCATTCAGAGGTTTTAAACTATTAAGAGGTAGTATCTGAATGGTCATTAAGAGGCTACCAAACAGCCCCTTATATATTTTTTTTAAACCGGGTCGGATGTTGGATCGGCCAGTAGATCAGTGAACTGGCTACAAAATCGGTCTTGTCGAGTTTGTTTAAACTTTCTCTATTTGAGTAGGCCAGTTACTGGTCGATTAAGTTAAATCGAGTGGTCGGACTAGATTTCAATACTTTTTCTATTTTTTTTTTTACATTTAAAAATTTCATTTCTTGATTTCTTCATTAATTACTTTATTTAGTACAATATTTTTATAATAATTTAGGTTTTATAACTTATTAATATATCTTTTAAACTAGGTATATATAATGTTAACTTTAAATTATTTATGATGTTATCCTGTTTTTAAAACGGGTATAAGTGATTCAATTACTGGTCCGTTTACAAAAACATTATTAAAAAAATATTTTTCTAATCATTGGATAATTCCATACTTTCCATAATTGGTGTTACGTCCAATTCGAAGTAGCCTCAGTTTGACTATTTATTAGATTTTTTTCTAATTTTGTACTCCCTTTCTCCGTTAACCTTTTCTTATATTAATTTGAATTAAAGAGCTTGTTTAAACTGTGTGTAAAGAAATTTCCATATAATATCTATTGTATAATTGATATTAGCTGTTTAGCAAACAAATTATGATATTAGTTATAACAACCATAAACCTGTCATTACCAGAAAATTAGGAAGCAATTAGTATCAAGTAATATTTGTGAACAGTAATTTATGTTAATATGTTTATTTAGGTAATAAGATAGACAAATTGTTATTAGAACTATACTATTTTTCAAGAGTAATGCATATGTATCTAAAACAGTAAAACGAGCTCAAGTTTATATTGGGTCTCATCTAATAAACGAGTTTGAGCCAGAGTTTCAAAGATCAAGCTTGGGTAGGATGTCAAGACGAGATGAGCTTAAACGGGCCTATTATTTAATACATTAAATAAATATTTTACATTAAAAACATAAATAACGTGTATTATGTTATATGTGAAATTTATAATTATATATATTGATACAAACAGCGGCGGACCCA
Organism: Helianthus annuus; assembly: GCF_002127325.2. Taxonomy (NCBI): domain Eukaryota; kingdom Viridiplantae; phylum Streptophyta; class Magnoliopsida; order Asterales; family Asteraceae; genus Helianthus; species Helianthus annuus. The sequence continues at coordinate 4,062,118 of NC_035442.2, read as the reverse complement.
AGAATTTTTCTATGGGGGTGCGAAACATTTTAAAAATTTTAGGCCCTTAGGTATATAAATAAAAAAATCGGTTCGGGTCGGGTCATGTAAAACAAAAGAAATTGCGACATAACGTCCCTACTCATGGTTCCTATCACAAACAAATTGATGCATAAGTTCATCGCTCCATAACATAATGTTTCAATTTTAGTTTTCAACCCTAGAAATCGTGTAATCACCCTAAAAATCATCTAAACAACATAATCACCCTAAAAATCATCTAAACAACCATAAACAACGTCAAAACACATGAAATTTCAAACCTATTTAAGAATTTTGTTACCCTTTGGTGTCGGACGGCGGTGGTTCGGGGCTGCTGATGACGTGCTGTTGTGGTTGCTGTTGTGTTCGATGATCGCTGGTAGGAGACGACCCAAGAGAGGGAGGGCGGGAGGACTTCTAAGGGACTATTGAGTTTATTTTAATTATTATAGTTTGAAGTTAGGTTGAGTTTGGTTAATGGGCTAGTAATTAGTGGACTATTTATGTTTAATGAAATAGTGGGTTAAGGTATTGGGTATTTGGGTTAAGTTGGGTAATATAAGTTTATATAATTTAGGTAGTTTTTTTAATTAGAGTTTACTAAAAAAATTAAAATATAAATCGAAAACATTTTTTACCTAAGGTGTGCCGACGAAAAATTCCAAGGGGTGCGGATGAAAAAATTCAAGGGGTGGGGACGAAAAAATCCAAGGGGTGCAGACGGGATTTTCAACGGAAAATAGCACTAAATTTTTTTTTTCCCGGGGGTGCGCCCGCCCACCTTAGGCTACATGTAAGTCCGCCCCTGGATACAAATTCAATTATTAGTAAAATGTTTACAACTTTACATAATCGGACCAAACCAGGCTGAAGTTTAAGAAAACATTCACATGTCGAGTGCTCTAACGAGCCAAGCTTGAGGACCTGAGATCCAACTTTCTTAAGTTAAACGATGGAGTTGTACTCGAGCTTACTCAAGCTTTAGTTCGACTTGACAACCCTGATATAAATGATCTATGAGGGTGAAGACCGTGGACGTTAACATATGAGAGCATAAGCTATGGATATAAATTTATGGAGAAATGATCTATTCTTTTAACAGCTAAATTTTATTAAAAACATAAAAAACTGATATTGGTTAAGAGAAATAACCAATATCAAAACGAAAAACAAGTACATGAAAACAAATGGATTTCTAAGCCACTCGTCCCACCAGATTTCCAGTTTACTATCTTTATATCAATGTGGGACTAACCCACTTAGTAGAGACGTATGTCTCTTAAAGAGGATGCCACAATTCATACCAGGGCAAATAAGTATTTTAATATTTTTGGTGTAAATTAGAATAGAAGTAGCATTTTCCGTTCAAACAAAATCTCCATACACAATCCACTCATTGGAACGAAAAATGAAAAATGGCATAAAAAATCAACTCATTCTTTATGGAGAAAGGATCTATTAGAGTGATGAAGACTTTTAGTGAAGACTAGACATTAATGTATGAGAGTGTAGGTTATTGGCTTTAGAGGACATCTAATTAATATATATATTGATGGTATTTTCTTATGAATTATTACTATTTTCATTTTCTTATGAATTATTATTACTTTCATAAAAAAACATATATACTAATACCATAATAAGTTGTTTGATCTAGTATTAAGCTTGTTAATACTTGATACTACATTTATTAATATTTGCAAGATTTATTTTTCTTTTTTATTTATAGAAAACACTTCCAACCATTATGAACTTAGATCTTTTCGTAAGAGATTGGTGGTTGAGATGATGAGATGTGGAGGTACGTGACTATGTGTTACATTTTATTAACTTGAAAAGTCACGACTTGACCCGTCGTAATAATAGTTGATACATAATATAAGTATGAATGATTGATTGTATGATATATCGTATATGAGTGTAGGATCGTGAGTTTAATGTTAGGGACATTATCGCATGATTGTATTGTTCTTTTTTGGTGTCAAATGCTCCCCCCCCCCCCTCCCCCCTATTTCTATTTGGTTTAACAGGAAGTTAAAAAATATTTATAAGATCGTTTCAAAAGCTTGTGGGGCTTCCTCTATAGATCTTGTTTAAAACCGTCCTGATGTAAGCGACCCAAACTCGTGCCATGAATAAGCTCGTTCATTTGGTTTGGTTTGTTTAAGCTAAACCCTAAATTTTAACGTATATTATAACGGGAATTTTAATCTATATAAGTTTTAAAAAATATTGTAGTTCATAAATTATGTCTTATATGTATGTTAAAATATTATTATATATGTGTATGTTTGTCTAAAAAAAATAAACGAGCTGATTCGAGGTTTTTATGAGTCTAGTTGAGCTAGCTAGCTCGTTTAACTTCGAGCATGGGCCCAATCTACTAATCTAGCTCAGCTCCACTCGGTCATTTACAACCCTATAAAATGCATATCATATCTTATTTTATTTTTTCTGTTCTGATTTTCATACATATATAACAATGCTAGGTGAATACAAAAGAGGTTTAATCTCTAAGAATAATATAATATAGGTGTAAAAACATTTTATTGGAATATTTATGGAAATGTTTTTGTATCCGTACAGTGTTTTCCAACAGTTGATATAGTTAACAATTTTTTTTTCTTTTTTGTAATTATGTTAGGGTTGTGATGGTTCGGTGTTGTTGGATGGTTCAGCTAGCGGACCAAGTGAAAAGGATGCACCACCAAACTTGAGTTTGAGAGCACAAGCATTCGTGATCATCGAAAATCTTCGTAGGCTTGTTCACAATGCTTGTAACCGCACGGTCTCATGTTCTGATATTACTGCTCTTGCTGCTCGTGATGCGGTATTCCTAGTAAGATCTTTAACCCCTAACATCAAACAGTGGTAAAACTTTAACTTTTTTATTACGACCACTTTTCGAATATGATCACTTGTTGAATATTACACATATAAAAAATATATGATACACTGATACTAGATGCCAAGGGTCACTTGACCCCTGGTACCTAGGTCTGCCCTAAATATCAACTTTATCGATGTTGCATACATATAAAGTGGCAACAAATAAACCGAACTAATGATTTACTAACTTGTTGATGATGTAGTCGGGCGGTCCTAACTATAGTATACCCTTGGGAAGACGTGACGGGCTTACCTTCGCTACAAGAAACGTCACACTAGCCAATCTTCCTCCACCCTCCGCAAACACGACTACCTTATTGAACTCCCTTGGCCAAAAAGGGTTCACTCCCACCGATGTAGTAGCACTCTCTGGCGGCCACACTATTGGGATAGCCCATTGCACCTCATTCACCGGTCGGCTATACCCAACCCGAGATCCAACCATGGACCAAACCTTTTTCAACAATCTAAGAACAACATGCCCCACAACAAACTCTACAAACACCACTTTCATGGACATTCGGTCCCCCAACGTGTTTGACAATAGGTATTATGTTGACCTCATGAACCGTCAAGGACTATTCACCTCAGACCAGGACTTGTACACGGATAGCAGGACTCGAAGCATTGTCACAAACTTTGCCGTTAACCAAACGTTGTTTTACCAAAACTTTGTGAATGCAATGATAAAGATGGGGCAATTGAGCGTGTTGACCGGCACGCAAGGGGAGATACGTTCAAATTGCTCTCGTAGAAACTCAAACGACTTGTTCATGTTTCCCGACATGGAAAGCGATCAAGACGGGAAGTTGGCATCGTATTAGGCGTGGTCTCGTGTTTAAGAATCACTTCCTCGAAATAATATGTAAGATCTCATGAAATGATGTACGTTTCTGAGTGATGAATATGTAGTGTCTTGTATGCTGATATAAATAATACGAGGTCTTTTTTATATGGTTAGTTTTGGGCTTTGAAAATATGTTACTTGTTACTGGCCCATTTGAAAAGTTCATGTTTGTGCATTTGGGCCTGGCTAATGTTAGGAGACTAAACAAATAAAACAGGGTGTATATAATGAAGACAAAATATTATTTTACTAAACTATACTAAACAAATAAAACATGGTATATAATGAAGACAAAATATTATTTAGTAAACTATACTATTTAAGAGTTTATAAATACCTTCGAAAGGAATCCAAATTACCATATACACTTTTTTTTTCAAATGACACATATCATTACACTTTTTTCCAATATAGACCCAAAATATATAAAAGATATTATGGATAAGAGGGATGGATCTAGAGGTGCACAAAACCGGGTTTTTTTTAATACCCGGGTTCGGGTTTGGGTTTAGGTTCGGGTATTGGTCAGGAAATCCATACCATGTGTACCCGGGTTTGGGTTTTCTATACCCGGGTATTACAATACCCTATTTTCGGGTTCGGGTATGAAAAAAAGAAACTCGGGCGGGTATTAAAAAGACCCGGATGGGTATACACATGAACTTTGTAGTTTTTTGTTTCAAACTTCATTTTTGGGTTAATAGACATGAACTTTAATAATATAAAACTTTAATTCAACAAGATTACATGTTACTAGGAACTAGAATAATCAAAGTCCATATATTTCTAAAACCGAGTATCGGGTATACGTAAAACCTGATGCGGGTATTCCTAAAACCTAGGTACGGGCATTCCTAAAACCCGGGTACGGGAATTATTAAACCCATGTATACAAAAAATCCGGGTTCGTGTACTTAGCTGAAATACCATACCCGAACCCTACCCTGTGGGTTGGGTCGGGTTCGGGTTTTAAATACCCGGTTTTTTAATACCCAGGTCTGGGTTTTCTTTCAGGTTCGGGTTTTTTGTGCACGGACCCCTAAGAAATGGTGAACACCATATATGGGCCGTAAACACTTGGGTATTCTATAAGGCGAAGGACATTTGGAAATGAAGACATTTGGAAATTTGGGGATTTTTGATGTTGAAAATGCAATTTTTACATTTGAATTGAAGATGTGTAGGGGTTTATGTAGTAATTTGTTGAGTAAATTTTGGTGTTTTTGTCGGTGAATTTTGGGTTGAAAAAGAAGGTGTTTTGATAGATTTGAGGTGGTTATTGTTTTGAGAGTATTTTAGTTTTTTCATAAAAAAAAAAGTTAATGGTAAACTGGGTGGGGTTAATAGATGTGGACTATAATTGTTAAAAAATTGAAAGTACTAGCACTGTTTTGATAATTTTTTAACTAATAGACTGTAATAGTTATCTTTAACAAACTACAAAGAAAAAACGTAATTAACTCCCTTTTCTTTTTATGTATCTTTTATTTCAACAAACCACGCTTACATGACACAAACATAACGCCTTAACTAGCCGGGGTGCTTTGCTTCATAGCACCGAACCTAACCGTATAAACCGTATAAATGGTGTATAATTAAAAGAACCCTATACGCTCGATATAGATTTATAGATTTGGAGGCAATAAAATCATAAAATACATTTGGGGTGATTTAGCCTAAATTTAAAGTGTGGTGTACTTCCATTTTGGCGGAACGCCAAACATTCCTTTAAACAAATACATAACTGCCACGTGTCCCCTCGTTATCTCCTATAGATAAGATCTCATCATCCCCTTATTCACAAATTTCTTAACTAACTTCTTAACCGTCCATTTCCATCCAAAACACCACTTGATTCCACTCATTTCATTTCATTGCATTCTCACTCCATTTCATTCTCTCTAATCGCCGGTAACAATGGCCGCCACCACCACTACCGCCACCGCCGTTGCTCTTCAACAAGCTCCGACGTCGTTCCGTTCAACTTCCGTCTCACCGGCAAACCTCTCGTTTTCCGGCGGTTTACGTCTCCAAACCCTATCACTCAAACTCGCCGGAAAATCACTCCGCCGACGCGGCAACAGCAACAACAACGGCGGCGCGTCCGGCGCACGCATGGCGGATTCCGCCGCCGGAAGCTACGCCGCAGCACTAGCAGAAGTAGCCGTCGCTAACGGAACCCTAGCGGAAACCTCTAAGGATCTAGACTCGATCGAACAGCTATTTTCCGACGAATCCACGTTCAAATACTTCACGAGTCCTGTCGTAAGCCTCGAAGAAAAACGAGCATTACTCGACGATATCACAGCGTCAGGAAAGCTTCAAAAACACGTTTGCAACTTCCTCAACGTATTAATCGATAGCAAACGGATAGATCTGATTAAGGAGATCGTTAAGGAGTTCGAACTGGTGTACAACAAGCTAACGAATACGGAATTAGCGGTTGTTTCGTCGGTTGTGAAGCTTGAAGAAGATCAAATGGCGGAGATTGCGAAACAAGTGCAGAAACTTACTGGTGCGAAGAATGTGAAGTTGAAGACGGTTATTGATGAGAGTTTGGTTGCTGGTTTTACTATCAGGTATGGAAGTTCTGGATCTAAACTTATTGATATGAGTGTGAAGAAGCAGTTGGCTGAAATTGCTTCACAACTTGAGATTGGAGATATTTCACTTGCAGTATGAGTTTGTGAATTTGAATTTGAGTTTGAGTTTGTATGATTATTTGTTGAATAAATTGTAATTATGTTCATGATTCTAGCATAATTTGATAACTTCACCATGAATTCATGAAATGTTTGAAATCATCCATTTATATCGATCGGGCCGTATCTGGATGCCATTATACGCCTTGTATAGGTCAATACGAGGCGTGTAGCGTTTTCAATTATCAATGATGGACAACTTTTGTCAGACATGTCATTCAGTCATCCTATACGCCACGTGTAGACCTATGCGTCTTGTGTAGGTCAATATGAGGCGTATAGCATTTTCAATTATCAATTACCGACAACTTCTGGCAAACATGTCATTCAGTCAACCTATGGCGTGTAGACTTATACGCGACGCATAGGAGTCAGACATGTGACTTGTAGGCCCCACTCTGTTCGCCATGTGCAGGGGCGGACCTAGCATAGAACAAGGGGCAACCCCCGTTGCCCCTTGACTCTCCGACGGTAGTGTAAAATTAGTGTAAATTTTGAAAAAAATTGACGTTTTTTCGATTTCGCTGCCCCTTTTTATAGAAACGTTGTCTCTTTAGATTTTTTCTAGATCCGCCACTGGCCATGTGTAGATCTATATGTGGCGTATAAAGGACATTTATGACAGATGGCCTTGGAAAACTGAAAAGTTAACCTTATAGGCCTCTTATAGATCTATACGAGACGTATAAGGTTGAAAAGTTAACGTTATATATCACATACGATTCCACCCGTTATTAGTTTCCATCAAGTGCCAGTACATCATATTATCATAAAACATTCTAACGATATATTTATTGGTTCAAAGTTGAAAGCGTTAGAAGCTTTGTGCGCTGTCCACGTCAGCGTCACCGACGACAGTCGATATGAGCGGGTCGTATGTGTTTGCGTTTCGCCTGGAACAATTGTTGCGAATCTCCCCTTGTGTGCCGGTCAGCACTTGCATTTGGCTCATTTTTACCATAGCGTTGACGAATTTCTCGAAAAACAATGTTTGATTAACCGCAAAGCTAGTGACAATGCTTCGTGTCCGTTTGTCGGTGTACAAGTCTTGGTCCGGTGTCAGAACGCCTTGTTTGTTCATGAGGTCGACAAAGTACTTGTTGTCGAACGTGTTTGGAGAGCGAACGTCTAAGGACGTGGTGGCATTGGTGGTGGCGGTTGGGCATACGCGCTTGAGGGTGCTGGCAAAGGTTTTGTCCATGGTTGTGTCCTGTGTAGGGTAAAGGCGTTGTGTGAAGGATGTGCAATGGGCGACACCGATGGTGTGGGCCCCGGATAGGGCCACGACATCAGTGGCGTCGAAGTTTCTGGCTGCGAAGTCGGGGAGTAGCTTGTCGACTGGGACGAATGGTGATGGAAGATTGGAAAGGGTTGCGTTTCTTGTGGCAAATGTGAGTCCATCTCTTCGACCTAGAGGAACGTTGTACTTTGGACCACCAGTCTAATAAACAACATAATATACAAAAACTATGTTAGTTTATGTAAACTATTTGACACTTTGTATGTGTTTGTGCATGTTTGCGTGATATATGTTTTTAAGACATTTTTATGTGTAGTGTTTGTTACATTAGAAGTATGAAGGGTGTTCGCTACACTCTTACAATGTAGCGAACAAACTATACCGGACATGTGGTCGCGTTTCGTTATAAACCTACACAGTGGCTATAACGAACATGTGGTCATTTCGTTATAAACCTTGTTTGAGTGCAAGTCGTAAATTATTGACATGATACACAAATAATCAGGTTATTAGTTAGTTATTATTCATATCCTTTGTAATAACAAGTGGTATTTAGTAAATAGATCATGTCCGGGTTAACATTTTTAACTCGTTTAATTAACACTTCAACTTATTTAAATTTATAATAAAAATTAAATCCATGTTATATAAGGTCAACCCACCAACTCATTGACGACTCAATTAACCCATTTATTACATCTAGTAAACCCGTTTATGACTTAACACATGCATAAACTTGATTACACATCATTTACAACCTGCCAACCCGTTTTACTTGTTAATTAATAGGGGTGCAAACGAGCCGAGCTACTTGTGAGCTACTCGAGTTCGGCTCGAAAAAATGCTCGAAATAAGCCGAGCTTAAATGAACCCGAGCTGGGGCCTAGAAACAAACTCGTTTAGGAAACGAGACCGAGCTCTGCCGGGTCGCAAGCATAAACGAGCCCATTGTTTATATAACATTATAATATATTAAATATATATTTTAAATAGTAATAATTACTATTTATAAAATTATGAAATAAATAACTTAATTATATATAAAAGGTTAATTATAGTTAATATAAATTAATTAATAAATAATAAACGAGCCGAGCCCGAGGTTGAAAAACTATCTATGAGCCGAGCTCGAGCCTTGTAAAAAAAGTTCGAATCGAACCGAGCTCGAGCTCAAATAAGTTAAACGGGCTTGAGCTTGAGTCCAGTCGAGCTCGGACTCGGCTCGTTGTTTGCACCCTATTTAATAAATGTGTTAACCATGTCATGCTCAAATTGCATGATTTTAAGTATATCCGAGTTAGGGTTGATGTCAACGACGAGAAGAAATACAAGTGTTGTGCACGTTTATAAATTCAACCCATTTAACCCGTACTTTTACCGTACTATAAATAAATGAACTCAGTAAATACTTTTGTTTTAATTTATAAAACTGTTTTATTATATGATGGATCTTAACAAAAGAAGTTAAATAATTAGATTATCTCTCGTTTCATTAGTTTGTAAGTTTAAAAATTATTTGATTGTATTATTGTAAAATAAAAGTAATTAAACATAATCAAAATGGAGCGAAAAGAGGTGTATAATTATTTAATTTTTTTTTACTTTTCAAAAAAAAAAAAAAAAAGGATTTACCAAGACAATTGTGTCCCGTGCAACAATGGCAGTGATATCCGAACACGAGACACTACCCGCACCACATTGTTTGTGAACCCTACGACGAAGATCCTCGATGACATCGAACCCCCTCAAACGTAGGTTTGGTGGTGCGGTTTTCTCACTATCAGCCGGGCCGCTTGCTGATCCATCCAATAGCACCGAGCCATCGCAACCCTGTTGTTGACAACGTTATAATGAGATATGCGGATATAAACGCTACAAATTCTAATATAAGGCATGAAATTGTCACACTATTGAAGATGCTCTTAAGTGGTACGAAATTCATATCGACTCACTTTGAAAATATATAGTCGATAAAGTTATTCATGTATATATAAAAAGTGGGCCAAGTTTGAAACCTTTCTAATGGTATACAGAGCTAAAGCAGATACATGAAATTTCACATATCTCATAACCATAGAAATATGGTTGTAAAACAAGGTCTCTAATGCTAGGGGCGTAGGTTAGAGGGGGGGGGGGACCCTCGAACTTTTCGCTCAGTAGAGTTAGATGTATGTAGCTTTCGTATAGAAAATTTTGGGTATATACGTTTTCGACCCCCCGGTTCTATAGAAATTTTTAGGTATATACGTTTTCGACCGCCCCCCCTCGGTCGGAAATCTCAAGCTTCGCCACTGTCCAAGGCCGAGTACTCCCCGAGTAATCGCTACAAGACATGCTGCAGAGACGACTTTTCTTCAACTCCGCCTAATCAATCGGAATCGATCAAACGCGGTCAACCTCGGCCAAAATCGTATCTAGTAGGTCAACTCGGGCCGAGTTTGACTTAAAAAAATAATAATTTATGTACTTCTATATCTATCATATTAAAGAATAAATATCATTTTTCTGTATTTTGTTACAAATATTAGTAAATTTATGTTATTGACATATATTTAATTTGCGAAAACTAATTTCTTTATAATTTAACATGTCCGAGTACTCTCAACTCCCCGGTTGACCGATTAGGGAGCGCTTAGCGACTTTTGAACCATGTATACCTGAACAAAGCAATCATGGAAATGAAGTCTCAAAAGAGCAGCAGCAAGACCAACATCCTTCTTGATCACCTTCACCATTTGCTTTCTAATAATTGATTCCAACTTTGGACACTTACTTTCATAGAATTTCCAAGAAAGCCCCTCCACTAACTGCTGTTGTTGTGCTTCTAAACACTTCAAATGCATTAACATCACTACTACCAACACACCCAAAGTCAGTTTAACAGTGTGAGAGGGCACTAATGTCATTTTAGAACCACCCATTGCTTAACACTATGGTTTTCTTGTTGCTGTTCAAGCTAACAAAATACATGGACTACTTATAGCTGAGAAAAGTTTCTTTTAAGCCCCTCATGATTGAAGAATTAGCTTCTTAGTCTCTCAAAGGTCAAAGTGTATTGAATGTTTGGTGATGTGGTCCATGTGGATAATACCATGCAAGCATGTTGGGCCTTGGTCATCTTTGAAGTTTGTGTTGAGCACACTATATATGTTTGATAAAACATTTTGTATTTTCATAATAATTTTATGCAAGTAATATATAACCTTGAAGGGTAATGTAAGGGTAAGCGTTTGACTCCAATGTACTAGGGGTGTTTAGAAAAAAATGTAACCAAATTTGATGTTCGGAAGTTAGAACACAAACATATATATGAATTAGGAAAAAAAGTACGTAGGTACAATTTGGTTGAATTTGGTTTATCTGGTTTATATTGTTTCTAATTGAAACTAAACCGAATTGAATTTGGTTTGGTTTGGTTCGTTTTGCATATTCCTAATTTGGTTTGGTTTTTGGTTTGGGGTACAAAATTTTAAAAACCGAATATAACGAACCAAATAAACCATAAACCAAACCGATAAATACCCGTACTATGTACCAGATATCTCAGTTTCGAATACAGCTTTCACTCGTTTTCTTTGTCTGATATCACTCATTTGGATGGCATTGAATCCGTTGATAGATAATAATTTTTTAAATAGGATCTCATAGTTAAAAGTTCTAAAGTAGTTTACTTACTTTACTAAGTTTAATCTTCCAAACACAAAAGTATTATATTTACTTAAAAAACTAAATCATCACCATCATACTCAGTAAATCTCATCAATAGCAAAACTAAGATAGGGTCTGAGGAGGGTATGATGTAGATAACCTTGCCTCTACTCGTTGGAATAGAGCGACTGCTTCCAGTGAGACCCCGGCTCGATAGTAGTTTTGCATCAAGCCTTAGACATAAGACACATAACACTTAGCAATCAGGACAAAGACCGATTGGTGCATGTACCCCCTTGTCTTTCGGCTATCAACGTCACTACAAGATGCATGATTAACCCTCCATAGCTTTTAACATTATTTTCACGAATTTAGTAAAATAACGTTAAAACTAGTGTAATTTCACTTTTGCACTATAAGCACTCACACATATATATTATATGTGCACACTGTAAACGGGCTTACTTCAAAAATTAAATAAATAATAATCTTTTAACTAATAAAGGAAATACTATATTTAGAACTTTTCAGAAAACAATGGTGAAAGTAGATATGTCGATGGTTGTTGGATTATTAAATTGTAATTACAAGTTTCGTCCCTTCATTATTTACCATGTTTTCTTTGTACAACTTGCTTTCTTTATTCCCTTCATTATTTACCAATTACCAATCTCCATCTTTTCTTTGTACAACTTGCTTTCTTTATATTTACATTTTTATTTTCAAATTTTGTTGTTCACAATTTATCAGCCTTTTACTTAGTTATCTTTATTCTTTAACAATGCATTATCATTTTATAGTTATTATATTTTTGAAATGATGAATTCAAAATATTTATTTGACATATTTTGATGATTTGATCATACAAGTTTCAATTTACAATCGACACTTAAACTGTCACCTATAGTATTCTCTGTCATGGGCGGACCCATGTGTATGAGTGGACGGACGGGCACACTCCTTAAAGAAAAATTAGTTTATTTTATAGTCAAAAAATCCGATCGCATCCCTTGAAAATACAATTAAACCCCTTATCGCACCTCTAGAAAATAATTTCTGAGTGTGCTACCGTTCTCTCTGCCATCACTTGAATAATTTTTTTATGAAGATTATGATTATGGACGATAAATATTTAATACTTTTTTCCAAAAAAATAATATTTCTATGTGGAATATGAAGGTGAGAAGATGAAAATGAAAATTGAAGAGAGAAGATTAAAAACAATAATTATAACATAACAAAATAATAATAATAATAATAGATCAAAGAATATTATAACCCAATTGACCAGTATTGCCTTAAAATATGCGTATAATGGGTCGTCGCATATATTATGTTAATGTAACGACGTTTAACATGCGAAACAAATTGTTATAAGGCTCAATCTATTTTGACACAAAAAATGTTTATTTAGATACCTATGACACTTCTATATGACCCGTATAGGATTAACATTAAACAATCAGATCGTCAGTCCTTTTAGACGGATGGTCGTTTACGACACGTATAGAGCTATACGAGTCGTATATGACCTAGATGAAATTTTGTTCAAAAGTTGGCAAAAATGGTGGGTGTTTAGTTATTTTTTTAAATATTAATTTTATATGTTCTGTATTAAATATTTTATCGTATCGTCTGTCTTATTTTATATGTCGTATCGTATATTTTTTTAATATTAATTTTAAACGCTTTTTTGCGTATTATAGTTTATCACTATTTGTCATATCATATTATATCATTACGTTTCGTATATTGTCATATCGTATAGTATCATATGGTGTCGTACTGTATTATATTATATCGTGTCGTATTGTATTGTACATTATACAGTAACCAACCAACCATTCAAAACATTGTAAATAAACATCATAGATGTAAACAAACAAACTGAAACTGCAAATTGAACTAGATAATAAGTCTCCACATACATAACAAAATCCAAATACATAAAAATGTGAAATGCAAAAGATGATAACAAACTACCCTAAACGTGCCCCTGACCCCTGCGGATCCGGACCCCCCCGCCTGTGGACACTGATCATCCGAATATAGTCGGTGTGGTGGCATCGGTAGGGGCTGGCGACCAAGATCATGCGCTCTCTAAATATCCCCCTGGATAACCCATATCGAAAGGTCCTCAATACGGTCGTGTCGGCGGTCTATCCGGCGATATAAGCCTATAACCGTTGTTGTGTCCCCTATAACACCGCCGCGATAGCCGGAGGCAAATCATCGTAAATGTGCTGGGGGTACTGAGGCACCCCCTGTGGTCGCGGCGGTGAGAGCTGAACATCGACCAGAGCATCATCCTCATCCACGGGCTCACCCTGCACCACATAAGGATGTATGACCTCTTAACACTATTGCAGGACAAAAATCTCGTTGTCCCGATATAAGCCGCATACCAAAAAAACGGTGTAGGGACATCTGAAATGTCTATGTCGCCAGACGAAACCTGACCTCGATAAACGGGTGATCCGGCTCATCGTCCTCCTCTAACTAATCGGTCAGCTAATGCGTGAACTCGAATGAGGAGATAAACTCAACAACCAGCTCGAGAAATGTTTGCCGAAACACAAGCCCAAACAACCGATTCCACAAGGTATCATGTCCGATGATATCCCGGGCTCTAGCAGCCTCTTGAACCTCCTCTAATGTCGTCCAATCAACCGCCTTATGTGTGGTAACCTTCATCCGACATAGCTTCTCACAGCGAAGAAGCACACATGAACGCTGCTCAAACTCCAAATATGGGTGGCCGTCTAGAGGGTTAATCGCAGGCCCACGACCATGCCCCCGACCAGGTTGTGCAACATCCATGTGGACTTGTAATAATTTAATAAAATCATAATTAATTAATAAATTTTTAATTTTTTTTACAAATTACTTATATATTAAAAAAATAAAATTTAATAAAATTTTAAAATATATTACCAAATTTGTTATATATTTTAATAAATTAATAACATTTAATAAACTTTTTAGTTAAAAACTTTTTAAACTTTTTAATTTAATATAACTTTTAAGTTATAAAGTTTTTAAAATTTTTTAACAAGTTTATACTTATTTTACTTAATAAACTTTTTAATTTACAGACTTTTATTACCAAGTTTATTGTATATTTTAATAAATTAATTATATTTAATAAACTTTTTAATTTATAAATTTTTTAAATATTATGCCTTGTAAGAATCAACCTAGTAACCCACAATCCAACGAATAAAATCTAAAACAAATTACATATTCATGATCTCGAGATAAAAGAACTACCCTTTCTCGCGAAAAAAAAAAAATGAGAAATGAGACCGCTGATTTGTCAGGGATTTGGATCGTTTGTTTGTGTTTGTTTTGAGTCGTATGGGGTTTAGACTGATGCATATCAACCATATGCGTTCCCCTATACAACTCGTGTAGTTCTATATGAGTCATATAAGGGTTCGTATAAGGCAGATACATATTAGCTAAAATCCTATACGATGCCTCTATACGACTCATATAGAAGTGAAAACAATTTTTTAATTAGGTTTTTGCATTATGTGTCGTATTTTATAATTACGTGTCTTATTGTGACACATTTTATCATTGTGTCGTATTGTGATGATCATTAACAAATACAAGGGATACCACCTCATGAAGGAGACGTGCTCGGTCTGGATGTATCATTAAGGAGGAGAAAGTCTAAACTCTAACTGCCTCCTAATCTTAACAAGTGATCAACCACACCAAACCTATTACAAGCAAGAGTCCTGCCTGAGGCATCTCCATCCAATGTTCACAGGGTGCAAATCCCACTCCTTTAAAATGTTTGTTGTGAAGTTGGCGGTTATAGTCTCCCGGTATATCACTATCAAAAATTTGCCTCCAAATTTCTTTGTTAACCTTCAACTCCTCTACCGGTTCTTCCCAAATAAAACTAAATTATCTTTGATTCATCCCTAAACCCACAACTGTCGCCCTAAACCCACGATGACCATCCGACTTGACATCCTTTATTTTTTAAATGAAGGGATGAAATAGTTTTGGAATTTGATATTTAAAACGACAATATCGTTCATCGATTCCCCCTGGATTAACGGAAACCCTTGGTGCTCGCATGGCTCGCTTTTTCTAAAGTCATTGAACGACTGTGTCACATTACTGACTTTTAAGACATTATAACTGTACTTGGTATTATAGAGTCTTGCGATGGTACATAAGAATTGTAAGGGAGGGTCGCTCATGCTTTGTTCTGAATGCGCAAATGAGCTATGTCTAGCGGCGTCATCTCTCCTTTATTCTTAGACCTTGAATGTTGGATGCCCGTTAGTTTTTGTTGTACGGTAAGCGATATTTTGTCATTTTTGAGTAAAGTACACGGATGGTTCCTGTGGTCTAACAAAATTTTGGATTTGGTTCCTCGTTTTTCAAAGGAAATGGCTGGTCCATATGGTTTGCACTTTGTAACACATTTAGTCTCCAACCAACAAATCTAAAGGTTTTAGCGTGTCCAACTTATGGACTATATGCGTCACAAAGTATAAACCACAGAGACCATCCATGTACTTTTGGAAAATGTTGGGAACTAAATGCGTTACAAAGTGTAAACCACAAGGACCATATGTGTACTTTTTGAAAGCTAGGGACCAAATCTAAACTTTTGATAAACCACAGGGACCATACTTGTACTTTACTCATTTTTTTATAGAATATAATGTTTGAAGTAGAACTGTCTACTCGTATTTCTACAAATAGAGCCTATTTGTGTGCATTAAATTTAAACAACTTATCGTCTATGATGTATGTATATTTAGTGGGTGTTTGGATTAACTTATTTTGGAAA
The DNA here is from genome assembly GCF_002127325.2 of Helianthus annuus. Classification (NCBI taxonomy): domain Eukaryota; kingdom Viridiplantae; phylum Streptophyta; class Magnoliopsida; order Asterales; family Asteraceae; genus Helianthus; species Helianthus annuus. The sequence continues at coordinate 4,045,952 of NC_035442.2, read as the reverse complement.
TACTTTTGACTTACTAACTTCTTAGAAGTTAAAAGGAATCCTAAACACTCTCTAAGAATGACTTTTATGGCTAAAAGGAATCCCAAACACCCCTGAGAAGGACTTTTATGGCTTGAAATGACTTGAAGAAGGAGAAATTAAGAAGTAAGAAATTCTAACTTCTCACTTATGACTTCTTAGAAGTTATAAGTCAGAAGTTAACAGGAATCCTTGACACCCCTTATATTGTATGATGTAAAGCACGCCCGTTATTATTCAATAAAAAAATTACAAAGATAATAACCTAACTAAATCATTATTGTATTTAAGCTAAACATAATTACAATAAATTCCATTAATACAACAAATACTAGAACCTTGTATGTGATTCACTGACTCGGGCTTAAAATGCTGGGTCAGACAACCCATGATAATAGATTTGGGCCTAGTAATTAGGTTAACAATTTTTCGTTGTATACATGGGCTTTTCCATTTAACATCAAAAAAGGTTATTATGATTCACAAATCCAATAATAACAGACATTAAAACAAAATGGTTTAACCCAAACATCTATCTATATATAATCAAAAATTTAGTTGCATGTTCTGTTTTAAAGTCAAAATTTATGATGTTATAAATTCAACACTTAAAACAATATTGATTAAAAAATATATTCCAAAATCATAATATAAAATTTACTATATATTCCAAAATCATAACTCCGCCTCCATCGATGATAAACTCACCGCCCACCTCTGTTGTTCGCGATCCATCTTCCTCTTTACTTCTCCTTCTTCTTCGTTCCCCAATATCAAAAAGCTCGGCACTCACCGTCGCCCGTCCGCCCGCCGCCCGTCGCCCGCCGCCCAGCCCAACCATCTCGCCTCAAAGAGGTAAACTACTAATTTGAAATACTTTGAACTTTGAAATTGTTTGAATCTAGAAACTCCATTCCTGCTCCCGGTATTCCCCAAATTCCTCCATTAATCTTCTCAATTTCATTCTCCAATTAATATTATGTTTCTCCCCGATTTTGCAGACGCGAACCAGGTTTTGGTCTCCTCTCTCGCCGATGAATCCCCCATGGTTAAGCAAGCGTCCATGGCGTCTCTCAAATCTCTCGCTCCACTGTAAGTATTTGTGTTGTTTATACGCATATGCAAGACTTGATTGATTTGGTAAATTGGTGACTTGAGATTGAGACTGTGATGGAATTGCAGGAACAAAATCATAAGTCCGACTCCATCCACCTTATTCCTTTTAATTAGGGTTTTGAACATGGAAAAGGTTTTTTTGTAATTTCACATTGAAGTCTAACTTTCTGTTTTTCAATAATTGCCTTTACATTCCATTTTTGGTTATTCTAATTTGCTGTTTTACGATTCTGCTTTATGTTTTTTTTTATTTGTTGTTCATGATGAAGGTTTTTTTTGTATATCAGTATTCGATTTAATCCCTATCAATGTTCTTAATCCAATCCTGGTTTGAATGTTGATAACTATTTAGTGTTTTGTTTTGTGAGAATTTACAAGAATAGGTTTTCTACTGATATTGGTTTAATTATACAACCATACAACTATGGCTGAAATTCTGGCGTATTTCACGCAACCATCGATACCGGTTTCGAAATCGACATGGACATCCAATATTAGCTCCGAAGATATGCTGTCCGAAGTTCTGTTGTATTTCACGCAACCATCAATACCGGAGAGGACGGAGCGTATCTGGTATCAATACCGGAGAAGACGGAGCGTATCTGGTACTTATTCAGCCTTCTACGTAACGGACACGGTTGGAAACCCGGTATTGCTTGGACATTATTGCTTGATAATGGAGCTGGTTTTAATTATACAACTTAATGTGGTTATGGTGTTTTTTTGGGGCGTTTTGTGGTTTTAGATTATTGCATTGCTGCTTGATAATGGAGCTGATGTTAATTCTAAGAATTTTTAAGGTCAGGTAATCATTCTTCGGTTTCGAAATCGACATGGGCATCCAATATTAGCTCCGAAGATATGCTGACCGAAGTTCTGTCGTATTTCAAGCAACCATCAATACCGGAGAAGACGGAGCATAACTGGTACTTATCCAGCCTTCATAGTTCATATTATCGTACATTTTTTTAAAAAATTATGAAACAGTTTTTCCTTATTTTGCTAAAATTGGTTTTCTTCCCAGTTTTTTTGAATTACCCAAACGATTTTTAAATAAAATTTTAACCAACTAACTCATCCATTTTATTTAATAATATAGATTTATGCATATCTAGACTTCTCATATTCAGATTCCATAACATCAAAATAAATGTTGTCGTCATTTATCATTATTAGTCAATTATGAAAGAGTACCAGAGGGTTTTGAGGTAATGAATATGAAGGTTGTGAACACCCCCTTTGCCGATCAATGCAATAACCTTTGGCAATTCAATTATTAATCCTTTTTACTACTCAAATAATGGCCATTTAAGGCAGAACGGTTATCACTTGAGAGGTCACATAATAATTACTAACAAATCAAGAATCTAGAGAAATAAAAGATATTAATTTTCATGTCATCGTTAACTATTCTATAACATTTTTCATTTAAACTTTCATTAAAATAAAAACTGCCACAGGTCATCCCAAGAGCCTACGTATCATGTGTCTATAAATACACAACTACATTCAAGCATGCTCCCTTTCATTATGCAACCTGGGACTACATATCGGAAGACACCTGCCAACATGAAGAAAATCACTGCTGTCGCTAACTGTTCAGAAAGTTTGTCTACTCTTGAAGACATATTACGCCATGGTCGAGAAAATAAGCAACACACGGTATCACATCTTTCTATAATTTCGATTGTTTCCCCCGACATCATTATTGTCCATACATAAAAGATGTTCCTTCTAATCCATGCAGAGTGCTGAGTTCAATTGTCGTGTGGTGATTAAAGGCGTACGTAATAGCAAGGAGTGGTTCAGACTTATGTGTGGAGGAGGAAAATGCATGAAAGGTGTAGCGGCTGATCACGGGGAGCTCTGGTGTGCTGGCTGTGAAAACCCAGTTATCACTACTAGAAAACTAGGCAATTCCGACCAAATTTTGCGACTAACATTAGACGGTCGCAAAATTAGCGACAGATTTGTGACTAAACCCAAAACAATCGCAAAATTAACGACCAATCCAGATTCGATCGCAAAACGGTCGCAAATTTAGTGACCGTGTTTTTGTGGTCGGAAAACAATCGCAAATACGAGAAAAATAAAAAATAGCAAAAGTTACGACCGTTTAAAGCAATCGCAAACAAAAAAACAAAGGTTGCGACCGTATAAAACGGTCACAAATACGAGAAATATATAAAAAACAAAAGTTGCGACCGTTTAAAGCGGTTGCGGATACAAGAAAAAATAGAAAAAGAAAAATTAAGTAAGATGTGGGTTAAAACTGCAAAGAGCCATAAGTTCTGGGTTAAAACTGCAAATAGCCATAAGTTTAGAAGCTTCAATCAAAACAGATCTGCAGATCTGGACTTTTGTATCTCGGTCAACTTATACACTTGTATGAGCCTGAAGTTGAACACTACACTTGTATGGTGGATCTTTTAGGTCAAGCGGGTCAAAAGTTATATGAACTAGAACCATCTGCAGCTGGACCTTATGTTTTGATGTCAAAAACCTGGTCAAAAGCAACCTGGTCAATCTTGACTGCAAGTTTGTTTAATGGGTCAGGTTAATCGTCAAACGGGTCACTTGACTGCAAGTTTGTTTAATGGGTCAGTTTGTCAAATGTTGCAGTTTGCACATGAGTTAATGCACTCTCCAAATGGGTCTGTTTGTCAAAATTAGTTTTGGCTGTAAGTTTGTCAAATGGGTCAAATGTCACTTATTGGTAATTAACTGCAAGTTCACAATCATCATCTGGGTCAGATTGTTATGGCAGTAGGTTTCGGCAAATGGGTCACTTTGTACATCATTCCATTAACTTCATCAAAAAGTTACATCAGTTAATAGATACTATGAAGCCACTCCTTTTTATCCATTAATTAGTCATCATTAAACTAGTTAACTAGTATAAAAAGTTGAATAGATGATTGTAGTATCAATCAATAATGACACTTAAAAAAATAAAGTTTTTTTACCCTGATATCCTATGTTGATAATGTAATTAAGTTAACAACTGTTGACATTAATATTTATTTTACTAGTTATTAGTTAATATAATGAGTTAAACGGGTTTCAACGATTTTTAACTCAATATATTAGTTTCGAGTAAAAAACGAGCCGAAATAGAGTTTTTAATCAGTTTTAGTGAAATAAATAGGTTAGATGGAATGTAATTTTAATCTTATACAACAAATTCATGTAATTGTTATGATATTTTCAAACTCGACTTCTGTAATTAGTAGATGAAATAACTTGCACTTAAATACGGATTTACTTTTTAATAATTAGTGCTGTAGCCATATCAAATCGGTTAGCAGACAATTGTGAGCCATTGATGACTTGTTTGTAACTTTCATCTCCACAACGTCCACAAACCGTTCATTTGCTTAATTTACTTAAAATGTAAGGAATCATTTTACAAAAATTAAAGATCCCTCTTTTTTCTTTCAAAAACTTGTTCATTTGCTTAATAAGTCAAATTACGAGTTCCTTAAAGAATATTTGTTCATTTGCTTAATAAGTCAAATTACCAGTTCCTTAAAGAATATTTCTTTCACGTTTTAAATTTTTGTTTAAAGCCTTGATTTCCATTATAAATAACCCCTATAAAAACAATGTGGGATTTTATAAGTTAGACTTTGGTACAGGTAATTCCCCCAATCTCTTTAAAATATAGATAACCCTTTAAAATTTTCATATCCCGCTCCTAATTCCCCCAATCTCTCTCTCTCTCTCTCAAAACCCTAGATAGGCGAATGGGCGATTCCCCAATCGTTCCTCCGCATTACCAAAGATTCACCAGGTGTTCTGCATAAAACCTAGATCGACGACTCCTTAATCGTTCCTCTAACCAATTTCTGTCACACTATTGCTGGTACATTGAAGTTGTTCTCGATTTCACGTCGTTTCACGGATCTAAGGTATTTGAAGGTTAATTTGATTCTATTTTTTGTAGTATCATGGCACGTAGTACAGCAGATGCCGGCAGATGTCGTGGTTTTGTGGCAGGATGCGGCAGAGGGCAAGGTGTGGTCTCTTATTCTCCCTAATTTTGCCCTAATTTCTTCCTTGAACCTTAATCTGTATATTTTTCCCTTCGATTTTGTTCATTGTTTAGATTCATCGTTCGACTCGCGTTGTGTTGACGGAATTTGTATCAGCTTTGAATACATTATTATTATTATTATTATTATTATTATTATTATTATTATTATTATTTTGTTGCTGTGGATTTATTATTTTGTTAAGAATAAGAATTGGTCGTCTTATACATTATTATTATTATTTTGTTAAGAATAAGAATTGGTCGTCTTAACCTTCGTTAGTTAAGTTATGAATTACACAATGATATAGGAAGAAGAGGATGTTGGTTATATACTAGACGAACTGCAACAACACTTGCATCAGCTTTGAATGCATTTATATATAGGAAGAACATGGTTATATACTAGACTAATGATATTGCTTACTGTATATTGATTCCTTATAGACATCAACTCAAATGTTTTATCCTGTTGTGGCCAATTAAGCTTGGTCCAATTATGATATTGAGTTGTCCTACTTTTGTCTTTGTATTATGCTAAAATGTCTGTCATTGATCAGCAGCATGAACCGTGCTATCATGTATTATGCTATATAATAGCCAATATGATCATCAGCCTTAAACTGTTTTCTCTGTATTTAGCATATTACTAACTAGTACTTTTATGTAATCGTTTGTGGCAGGAGGCGGCAGGGGGCAAGGTGTGGTCACTGAAAAGAACATGGCAGCAACAAGAGAACTGGGCAACAACAAGAGAACAGGGCAGCAACAAGGTATGTAAGCGTGTAATTAGAGTTCTTTTTTAATTGCCTATTAACGTGTAAGTGATTTGTGCTATAATAGTAAGATTTTATCATAAGTATGTTAGATAGTTATGAGCTTTATTCTTGTTAATCGTTAATTGACGGAATGTGTAACCCAATGCGGGAAATGATGAAATTGATAAACTTCACAGATCAATATGGTGGAGGCAGTTTTGCGAAGAAAAAACTATCTGTAGGCAGTGTTACCAAACTTTCTGTTAGTTCTGTTCCAAAAACCGTCACTAAAGAGGATGTAATTTTTTCATATTAAATTCTTTTTTTATTTGTTTTCTGTTAGTAATCATGCAAATTCTTAATTTTTTATTTGTTTTCTGTTAGATCCGGCATGCTTTTGACGAACATGGACAAGTTGAGGTTGCTTTGGTAAAAAATAAGAGAACAGGGCAGCAACAAGGTATGTTGACATAAAATAACTAATTCCTAAGCATCAAAATCAACAAATCATATTTGCTGAATCTCACACTTGGCTTTTTATTGTAGATATCATGGGACGTACTACGACAAATATCAGCAAGGGTCGTGGCCAAGGTGTTGATCGAAGTAGTGGTGAGCAAGGTCGTAGTCAAGGAAGTGTTCTAGGTAGTAGTGATACCGTTGGACTAAAGTCAAATCAGCAGCATACTTTGATGTCTTCTCCCATTGAGGAGGGTAGTGATGGTGATGGTGATGATGTGTCTTCGTGTTGCTTCTACAAAGCGGGGAGGCTCTTCCCAAGTCCAAGTACCCGAACCAGTGAACCGTGAGTGGACCTATATTATAGATGGAGAGTAAGTACACATACATTAATATTGAATTAGAAGGGTGAGAACGTTGAGAACGTTGATTTGGAGGATGTTGATTTGGAGGGTGTTGAATTAGAAGGGAATGTACAAGAAAAAAAATCGGCATGGGTTGACGATAGGGCACATGAGACTTGGGTAAGTTTCTTCACTTGATGTATGATTTGATAATTAATATGAAGATTTTATTGTTTATGTGGGCCAATATCACCAATAATATCGATTCCGCTATTCTGGACCGTCATTATACACGAGGGCTGCTAATCGCTATCCCACCGCTATTGACTGCATAGTTTATAGGCTTAATAGAAATAAAAAAAAGAGAGATTGATAGATATGTTTTGAAGTGTATGAGATTGATAGATATGTTTCTTGCCATTATAGTATTTCCATTTTCTAGATACTAACCGACTGTACCTAACGGTATGCACCCTACATACCTACTCTTAGTGTTAACGATTCAGTTTTCATGATTTGCTTGACTGTAGTTTTACTGTTAACATCACATCAAAACCATGTGCTGTTTGCAACAATATGAAAGGGTGTTTGGATTTATATTTTGAAACTGATTATTGCACCATTAAGGACTAGTTAATGTATAATCGGAATCTGGTATTTGGATTTATATTTTGAAACTGGTTATTTCTTACATCTTCTTATGTGAGCCTCCGAATCTGGTTATCTTGACCCCTAAATAATCAGAAAACCGTGATTACCCCAATTACCCCAATTAGTTACAACTGATGAAATGTACATCCAAACCCTCTCCGTGTTTATTTATAGAGGTTACACATTATTCCCCTTGAATGGGTTAATAGGCTGATCTTGTTTAAGAAAGCACATACTTCAGATATAATCTTGCGGTGGGTGGGATTATGTAACCCCATCCATATCCATATTCCTGGAGATTTTGTTCAGATTAGAAAATTTGTTTAGTTTAGTTATATCGGATGCCATTTTTTTGTCAACATACCTTGTTGCTGATTAAGACTATAATTAAGTATTTTGTTATAACTTCAAATATTTGGTGTTATTTTTATGAATAATAAAAAATTACATATCAATTTTATTGTATCTATATTATTGGTTCGCTAGTGCAAAGTATGTTAAATTAGGTTGTATTTGTAGGTGAAATATGAGGGTATCATTTGGAGAAGTATGGGGAGGAAAGTAGCCAACACCCAGAACTTGACAAAGAACTGTGGTACCGAGCTTCCGGGGGAAAGAAGAGAGGCAAAGTATATGGGTTAAGCAATCTTAAGCATGATTTTAACGTTCAGCATCAAGGTAAACAAGACCAAGAGGTATGTTTATTCTTTTAAGTTGTTTGGTTCAAACATGTTTAAACTCAAATATTGACATTATTTTTTCATGCATTCACTTCTCAGTCAATAATAGTTAATAATATGTTAACTTTTGTATGGATATTATTGAAAAATAGGCTATTTGACCTTAGAAGTCAAGCTGATTTTTTTTTCTCTTTATTCTATAATTGTATAAGCAGCTAATAAGTTTCGTAAATTGTATAAATTGTGATAATGCTGGCCATTAATATTTCACTTTGTATTGGTTTTATTAGATTGAAAGATTGAACGTGATTATCCAAGATATAGTGAAGATATAGTGAAAGAAAATGAAGAAGAAAAAGAAAGGTTGAACGATATTATTGCGGACTTGGTGGTGGAAAAAGAGAAAGATAAGGCGGAGAAAGAGGCTATGAATGAGATGATAGCAAACATTGAAGTGATGCTAAAAGCTAGGTTTCAAAACGTATAAACACTTTGTTTTGAATATGTATTTTGTTATGATAACTTTGGTATTTGATGTTTCAAGTGGGATGTTTTATATAATTGTGAAAATTTGATAATATGTGAAATTTAAAATTGACATTATATGCATGTTAAAATAGAAAATAGATAAAAATAATTTTTAAAAAATAAATAGAAATTGCGACCGCAAAAATGGTCCCAATTTTTCAAAAGAGAGGCGGTCGGAAAACAGTCGCAATTAGTAAAAGACAGGCGGTCGGAAAACGATCGCAGTTTGTAAAAGGCATGCGGTCGCAATACGGTCGCATCAAGACCGTCGCAACCGAAGTCCCACAAAACCAGGAACAGTCGCAATATTTGTGACCATTATTAAAGTCGCAAAACCCGAGTCGCAAAAGATAGTAGCAGTCGCGACTTAGTCGGAATAGAGCAATTGCGACGGGTGTTTTTCCGATTGTAGTTCCGGTCGAAAAATGGTCACAACAGGGCAATTGCGACCGGTTTGCGACCAAAATTGCAGTCGGAAAAACCTAGTTTTCTAGTAGTGTATGTTTCCCCGAGCAAGGTTTGGTTTTGGTATTCTATGGTTATCTGCGTTGGCAAACGCCTTTATACACTTTGACATCTGAAAAAAAAACTTTCAACAGGTTCCATCTTGAACTTGATGTGCTCGATTCCACGGCAAGTGTGGTCATCATGTGCTTCGATGACACTGCACAGATTCTAACAAACACCACTGCTCAGTCTATACTCAATGTGGAATCGGGTCTCTCGCATATCTTCACCGTTTATTCCGAAAGCATCCAGGATAGCTTCACTCCAGTCATGATACAGAACTCTAACGGTAGCATCTCAACGCTCCCAAACTGCTTGCACTCACTTGTGGGCACCACCCGAACCATCCAAGTTGACACATCCACATACTACAATCATGGAACCTTTGAGAGCTTCAACTGCAAGCGTGTATTCCCAGACGAAACCAGTTGTCAACCCGTTGGATCTACCAGTCCTACTCCCATGACTAGGATGGGTAAAGGGGTGATGACAATACCAACACCAGTTAAGCTCAAAGAAACAAACAGAAAGTACATGTAAGTTTCTATATATCCTTTTTACTTACCAAATTCAATGAACCACATAACTACATCTCCATTTGTGTCGTGTTTAAGCAAATGTTCAAAATTGAATATTATATGATACAAACATCATGTTTATTTCTTTATGACTCGCTATACAACTGTTACTTATTAAATGGAAAAAATATGAAATAAAACCCATAAAGTTTTATAACTAGCATTGTAATAATACACTGTTCCAACATTATAAAATAATATTTTTATTGTAACATTGAAAAAAAAGGGACAAACCTAAGCTCTCACGAAACCACGGAATGCAAGGGTGGAAAATTGACCAGTATGTAGACCATTTCCGTCCGAATGACCAACGTTAATTTGGACAGAACCATTTCCGTCCGAATGACCAACTGCAAAAATAGAAACGATCGACACCATTGGTTTTGATATGTGCTTTTTCGATTTAAGAATACATACGAGCCCACCACTAGATTCCCACATTCCGTAAGGTTACCTTTCTTTATATCGATTATGATGAAATTTGTAGTGAATTTATTTACGCTTCTTTGTTCGTTTGGATATTTAAGTTTAATCATTGGTTCATGCTTTTTCCCCTATTTATACATGCCAAGTAGTTGCCTAACATTTCCTTTCCTTCTTTCACAGCCCTACTTATGCAGGTTCTGATTCAGATGGTTCTGTGGATAGCGCTCCATGTGAAAGGTATGTTTTTAGCCTATAAGCATATACGTTTTACACATCATATCCATTTGTGTTGTGTCACTACTTGAACAAAGTTACATTCTATCAATTTTTTTGTACAAAATAATGGCGTACGAGCTACTAATATATACGTCATCCAAGTTAAAGTTCTTCCTAACATTTCCTTTCTTTATTTCACAGCCCTACTTATGAAGCTTCTTATTCAGATGGTTCTGTGGGTAGCGCACCAGGTGAAAGGTATATATTTTGCCTATAAGCATATAGATATTTGATTTGACTAGCTCATACCCGTTGCTTATGTTTCCTTCCTTAAACCTGTTGTAGACAAGAAACTACTAAGGAGAACGTCGACTACATAGCCATGCATTAGCGGCAGAAGATTTCGTGAATTATTGAATAAAACCGGGAGCTTCATGAACTCCTTTTAAGTTTTTTTCGCTGTGATGTATGTTTTTAGACTTGCCATACATGTTTGCTCTTAAACAGATTACGCAACAAATTTTCCTATTCTATGCACGCCTTAATTTTTTTGTGGCCGGCTCATGGTACATGCTCTTATCACGTTTTGTATGGCTTCTCTTACATTGTCTTTCTACTAATTAACTTTTATCCATACATAAACATTTTCCCCAAACGCACAGCAAAAAGGACGCTAAATATTGGTCATGCCGTGCATCGCACGGGCCTGCCCTCTAGTTCAAATAAAAGTTAACCGAATATAAAACGTTCAAACAAAAACATCAGTTATTGAATATGGTGACGATTTCAAAATGATATAATCCTACAAAATGTCATGTTGTAATTTTAGTATTTAAACCCAATCTTCATCTTCCTTTCTATAATATAATCAAACAATTGATTTAATCAGGTAGTATTGGAAATTAGACTTTCTTTAATATAATCAAACAATGGATTTAATAAGAAGAATTATTTTATTACTCTTTGAAGAGGTATGGTCCCAATTCCCTACCTACATGGCAGGGACCACACCACTTTTTGAGCATACATGGCGCCCACATCAGCAAAGCAATCCAGAAGCTTCTAGAAACTTCTGGAAGACGCCGAGGTGGCACCAAAGATGCTCCATCCGACCAAAGGACAACACGTGTCACCAGTAGCAGGACGACACATAGGCCTGCGACAAATCAGGGGGCAGAGCTGACAACGCCAATACAAGGTTTCCAGCATGGACAAACGTAAGCGCGCCACGTGTACCACTATACTGGCTATGGCAGAGCAGACCAAGAGGATATTCCCCTTGGTCAGACAACTGGCGCGCAACCACAGCTGGCACAGCTGCTCCTCCCTTCTTCACACTCCGGCTATAAATAGGACCCTTCATCATTCAGGTTCAGCATCTTGGCTCTATATACTCACACACTTAACACACACTCTTTATTTTCTCTCAGAGCAGTACTTATTCTTACGCCGGAGCCTGGTTAAGAGGGAAACCCCCCATCTCCCCCTCTTAACGAGACTAACGGTGTTACTGTTTTGCAGGATCTGAGCCATTCCCGCGAGTAGGAAAAGAGGTTGAACCCACAGAAGAAATAACCCCACCGATTAACCTTAGTGTTAACCGGTGTTTCATCACTCTTATATATAGGTAGACTAGAATAAGGAAACCAAATAATAATAAAACAAAACTAACATATATCCTAAATCTTTCTACTAAATTAAACTAAACCATTTAGCATCCTTCAACTTTTGAGTATAGCAAGATTAGTCCCAACAATCATCCCTTAATCTTTTCAAACACTTTTCGTCAAATTAGAGTTGGTTCATTGTCCTCATATCGGATAAGGTTGGTTTCCTCCTTTTTCTTCCACTTTGGATACTCCAATATGTAATGGTCGGGGTCATTGCACATGTAACACATGACGTGGCTTTTGTCCCGTTGTACTCGACGATCTCCTTCAACTCTCCCAGATCCCCGACCTCTACCTCGGCCTCGGCCTCGGCCTTGTCCAAGATCCTCTCGACTCAAGTTCTCACAATCACAATGCTCACATCCGTGCTTCTTTTCCTTTGCTTTTTCATTTGATTTTGTAAACAAAAGTTAGTTTAGATTTGCGGATTGAGTCTCCTCCTCATCCTTGATCCTTTCTTCAAAAGCTTTAAGCCGACCCATGATGTCATAATAGCCGATGATCTTCAAGTCAACTACATGTTCTATTGAATCCACCATATGAATGAACCGCTTTGGCAATCCGTTGAGGAACTTCTTGACTAATGTGTTTTCTTTTATAACCGAGCCAAGTGATGCAGCTCGTGAGGTATACCCGGAAAACTTATTAGCAAACTCGTCTATGGCACTTTGATCCTTCATTTTCAAATTTTCAAACTCTGCCATTAAAGTTTGAAGTCTTGCCTCTGTGATCGGATTTTCCCCAAGATGGCGGGTCTTTAGAACATTGCACATGTCCTTTTCTATTTTGAGATTTCCAACTTGCAAAATCAGCTCTTCGGGTATAGCTTGAAACATGAGAGCAATTGAAATATTTTTCTTATCGGCATTCACACCCATACTCGGTTCGATTTGCTCCCACACCTGTGAACATTGAAATAACCCTCATCCTCATAGCCCACACCGTGTAGTTTGTTGAAGATAACATCGAACATTAAAGAGCCATAATGTTGTTCTCCTTAACGGTAACCAACGCCTGATTACCCGGTTGAGCCACACTTGCTTGATGATAACAAGCCTCCCAAATTGATGAACCGCTCTGATTCAAATTGTTGAGAATTAAGTCTTCTTCAATATAATCAACCAATAGATTTGACAAGAAAAAAACTATTTGATTAAAATTGAAGGAACATAAACCCTAAACTATAATTCCTATATATACTAAACAAACCTTTATGTTTGCATGTTTCACATAAGCATGTAGAAATTCAAATATTGCATGTAGGCTCGTGTGATTTCAAATAGTTTCACATAATGAATGATATAGTCATGTTGACCTAAATAATGAGAAATGAAAGAGTATAAATTTAGTTTGTTCTCGATTGTTGTTAAGTGTTTTAGATTGTGGGAGACGTGATTCATGTAATCGAATTTGAAACTAGTAATGATCAAATGTAAAACACATTGAAATTGATGTAACATAAAAGAGATCTTGATTCGTAAATGTAACACCTCGAAATTTTGTGTCCAATGATGTGTTAACACGTGTCATTTGATTACACGTGGCATTGATATTAAATAAAGGACTAACATTGACAAACCTTGAATGTATGTAAATTCGAGGGTTATAAATATCAAGCAAGGGTAAATATACTGTATAGTAACCCTAAGTAGTGCTTGTACCCTCAAACGAATAAATCATGGATCGTACGGAAGCGAAACGCGAAAGAAAGTGAGAGATTACAAGCTACAGGGGTTAACTGTGTCAACATGTTTAATTATACCTCTGAGTGACCCTTTAACGCTCCCGAGGCTTTGTAACAGTATTATACGCTCACTAGAACATACTGTATAAATTCCGCGAAGTTCCGTTTTAAAACGAGAAAGTTATGATCGAATTCGTATGAGAAGGGTTAAAAGCGTCAACAATGAAAGTTAAGGCTTTCAGAATAATTAATAAACTAACCAGGGACTTAACTAAGCGGGTAAATAACACGAGGTCCTTAGTTGTAATTAACCGAGGGCCAAACCGCAAAGTTACCCCTTCAAACCCGAAAGGTCAGGTTAATAATTACGAAAGATTTCGTTATTAATTACCAGGATTTCGTAATGATTATAAAAGATTTTAAAAACTTGAAAATCAAGCCTCTCGCGACCCGCGTTGTGTTTTGGGTTAAGTGGAGGCGGGCCGCGAGCCACCTCCTTTACGCGCCTGAAGTTTGAATCTCAGGCGACCCGCGTACAAATGCATGGAAACTCCCATGCGGGCCGCATTGGACGCCCAGATGCAGAAAGTTTGTATTTTCTTGCCTTTGGAGCTTGTGAATGATCAAAACGCCAATAAAAGAGGCATGGGCCCCCCCTACTCGACCCATAACCCGCTAGGACACATGCCAACCATGCATGATCAGTTGTAGGGTGTTGTGTGATGATCTTGGACCTTGACTTTGGCTATAAATAGCATACTTGTGTTCATAACTTTCATCACAACACAACAACACTTCTCTGGTCATTCTAAAGGCTCTCAAGTGTTCTTCATTGCTCTCTAAGCAAGTCTTAACTTCTGTAAGTTCATTAGATCCCTTGTAGTTCAATTTATGCTTAGAAAATCACTAGAAACCAAACCGTCGTAAATACGGTTTGACTTTAAAATAAATCCGAGATGGTTCAGTCTTATGACGAATCAAAGGTAGTTATGAGTTGGTACTAATGTGGGTAATAAACCTCTAAAAGGGTTCCCTCTGATCACCGCTCTAACTATGTCAAATGTCGAGTCAAACGTGCACTTAAAAAGTCAACAGAAAGCTATTTTGCCGTTTTATACATAATCTGTAATGTATATGTTATAAAACCAGTTTTGACACTCATAAAACATGATATTAAGTATATAAACTTGTTTACGCTCGTTTGAATCGACCATTTGCTATATTGACCCGGTTCGGAGCCGAATGTCGCAAAAGTTTGACTTTTGCTTTGACTTCAGTTCTGACCCGTTTTAGTGAGGTATAGATATGCCTTAGGACTCTCTTAGGACCAGGTTACATGATGGTATAGACCTCTGTGATCGGTTCATGAATTGTCCGAGTCTTTTACGCATTTCCGTTAATCGCCTAAAAGTTGACCGTAACGGCCTTTTAAAAATAAAACGAGTATTTCGGACACGTGAATGGACCATAACCTTGCTTACTAAATTATAAGCATGTCCTTAAAGTTTCACGTCAATCCGAGGTCTAGAATGAGAGTTATGCTAAATAGCGCAATTAAAGTAAACTTTTGTAATAAACGGCGCAATTAGCATAACACCCATCTAAACCAAGATTTCGTCTCCAAAACTTTTACCCACTGTAGTAGAATAATATTTTTGGAATTTTAAAGATTTTTAATAATTTTTACCTTGCTCATAATCTGCGGTTATGGCTACGGTTCGGTAAATACCGAATATACCCTTTTCGGCCAAAACTTGAGTTCTACTAGGTCTTTTGACCCGATTCCAGTTTCCATTGATTTTAAATAATAAATAAAGTATTTTAGACTTTATAAACTGTTCGGGAAACTCTGATTTCCTGTAGAACTCGAAAAGCCCTTTAAAAGTCTTTAAAATGACCGAAAAGCCCCTACGGGGCATAATATTAACTTAAACTCGTTACGGGCATCACGGAAGGTATCCTACTGATAACACAACCTCTTTAAGGCATATTGACTTAGGAAATAAACGTAAGACTCTCATGGTTAACCGTTTCGCCTATTGCGCGCACGGTTCGGCTTATGAAACTAGTTTTCATAAATTAGCCGATACGGGTCAAATTATATTATTTGGACCCCAAAATCCAGAGTGTGAACCTTGAACCCATATAAAACAAGTCTCTGGACTTGTTTGGGGCAGAATCACATTCCATTCTCGGTTTTCGCCTTTTCGCACGATTAAACCATATTTATATTCCGGAACCAACCGGTCTAGGCTACGGCCAATATAAAGACCCGTTAGGATTCTAAGAGGTTAATTTAAAACCTTCGTTCCAGATTAGGAGCCCAGTAAAAGCTATCGGTGATTTAATCCAATTAAGGAATAATACTTGCAAAGGTAAATACTTTTAACTTATTTCCCCTATACGGGCTTGGGATACGGTATAATAATACCGCTTGATTGAGCATCATATCTTTCCACCGCTTAGGTGGGTAATTGAATAATATGATCGGCTCATTTAAACAGTTTTGTTTCTTAAAAGCCTTTGGGGGGTTAATGACCGTTGTCCCGGATATCCTTGGCATCATTTTACGAAATGGCCACGACCATCGACATCCCGGTGTAGGCGTACACCCGGTATATATTGTCGACAATTAATTAAAAGACGTAGCCGTTGGTTTCTATACTACGGTTTTACGCAATGTGGTGTGTCTATTAATCTTTAACCCGGCACGATCCGGGCTACTAAACGCATAAAAGAACATGTAATACGTTCACAAGATTTTAATAATTTTCCCAAGTTATAAAAGAATTTGTGCCTTGTGCATTCAAATCAATTTTAATAAACATTTTTAAATGTGTCAGTTGAACGTATTTACCAGTGTAAACTGACGTATTTTCCCCAAAAAGATTAAGTGCAGGTACTATACGAAATTGGCTGGTATTAGCTTCCTAAGCATCACGAATAGTCTCGCAAACTCGATGCCGTATCTGAATGAACAATATTTTATTATTTTGATCCGCTGTGGATACATTCAACTTCTGTAATATATTTGATATTACCACCAGAGGTTGAAGTATATATTTATCTTTAAAGCTTCCGCTGTGCATTTATATAATTGTGTGGTTTGACTATATTGTTGCCAACTACGTCACGGTAATCCCCCACCGGGCCCACCGGTGATACACGTGGAAATCGGTGTGTGACAGGTTGGTATCAGAGCCAACATTGAGTGAATTAAACACTATCCTATTGTGTTTAATCTCAATGACACAATTGCACATACTTGAGTCTAGACAAGAACTTAGGACAAATTCGAATTTTTATTCCAATTTTGTTTTTTTTTAATTTTATTATTGGTATTTAAAGTTTTATAAAGTAGGAAAAAAATGCCACCTGTTATATTTCGAGGAAGAGGAAGGGGAAGAAGAGGCAGAGGAGATATCGTGACACATCACGATCACGAAGCTGGACCGTCAGGTACAAGACCTCCTTTAATGACAAGGAGCGAAGAACCACAACGACGAAGAGATCTTTACGAACTTGCGAGGCATTCCACCTCGCACAGCTCGACGCCATCATACCGGCACTCCTTTGGGCCAAACTCAGAGAATGATCCCAACAACCCACAACCCTCCTTCATACCTCTACAACGTTCGGTATCGCATCGAAATTACGACGACCCTACTCCATACTACATAGGTCAGTTTAATCCAGCTGACTACATACAGGAACCTTCAGGCTTTGTTCCATTAGGGCCACAAGATCACTTCTCCGAAGACCATATGGATGAAGATACTGATCCAACAGAACCTGCTCGTGGTACGCCCACGCATCCGATAGAAGTCTCTGATGGGTCATCCTTCCATGGCACACCCTATCAGGGACCGGATAGCTTTCAAGCGTTGTTCGACCGACATGAGTGGTACTACACACCACCTCAACAGACATCACAACAACCGCGACATCCACAGGATCCCTCTGAGGATTCACGCTTTGTGGCAGTTACGCCACCACCTCCGCCACCGGCACAACCAGTAATGCCTGATCCGCCAAGGCGCAGGAGGACAAATGCTCGTATGTCCACACGAGGAGGAGGGGGTATCCACTTCAGCACCCCTCGACACTCTAGTAGTAGCCACTATCCGCCACTACAAGAAGAAGGACCTTCAAGTCCTATACAGGAGGCGAACTCCGCACCAGCTGCACCAAATTCGCCACCATTTGGGTATGACCAACCCATACCTGCTTACACGGGTCCAACGGCTTACAACCCGTTCGAACCGTCTCAGGCACATTACAACTACAATTATGAGCGCGACCCATATGTGGTGTCGGCTAGATATAATGCACGCTACCCTGACGGAGCACATGGAAACATGGGAGCTCCGGACTACTCAGCTCATGGGTATCCAATACCTCCCAGACCTCCAGTTCCGCAACAAGCGCCACAACCACGTTTCTCTCCTCCTGAACAGGAAGAGATACTCCATCGACTAGATCGTGTGGAGAGAGAGTTCGAGGAAGAGAAAAAGAGCCACCGAGGATTTCTCAAAGGCTTGGCGAACCTACTAAAGGGCAAAAAGAAGAAACGTGACCACTAGCCCTTAATAGTTGTACTAATGTAATTTCTACTTTAAAAGAAGTCCCTACATGGACATTTAGATCGTGTGGAGAGAGAGTTCGAGGAAGAGAAAAAGAGCCACCGAGGATTTCTCAAAGGCTTGGCGAACCTACTAAAGGGCAAAAAGAAGAAACGTGACCACTAGCCCTTAATAGTTGTACTAATGTAATTTCTACTTTAAAAGAAGTCCCTACATGGACATTTATCGTATTTCAGTCCCTACGTGGACTTATCTTTTAGTCCTTGCATGGACACTTATCTTATGTTAGTCCCTGCGTGGACTTGTCACTTATTTTAAACCTCTATGGAGGTATGTACTATTTGAAAGACCCGTTTAGGGCAATATGTGATTGTATTTGAGATTATGGAATGTATGTTATGAGTTTTGTTTTAATATGTATGAAATAAATCAAAACCATTCCTTTTAAATTGATCTGCCTAAATAAAGAATCTTACGAGTGAAACCTAGCCTGGTGTCTTTTAAGATCCGGCCAAGATGGTAGGACTTAATTAAAAAATTCAGATTCCTTGTTAACCGCTGCAAGCATGTTAACAATCATGGCAGATGTGATTCGTTAAAATCACGCGCGTCATCCTTATACAATAATCCTTTAAGGATTTCAAAACCCAACTAAATGATTTATAAATCGTGGGTTAAATCACCAATGAAGGTGATCAAACTTATTTAAACATCCATTAGTGATGTAGTGCCTACGGGCCAATCTTATTAAAACATCCATTAGTGATGTAGTGCCTATGGGCCAAATCTTATTAAATCATCCATTAAGTGATGTAGTGCCTACGGGCCAACCATATTAAAACATCCATTAGAGGTGTAGTGCCTATGGGCCATAATAATTGTCTTATAAAGACAAAAGGCAGTGGTGGTCTATGACTCCCTGTCAGAAAGAGATAAAAGAACTACGGTTCAAATCTCTATGCCTTTGATTCTCTGAAATCTCGGCTAATAGTATAAAACATCCTCGTGATTAGGCTTTATGCCGCCAATATTATTGATATAGCTAAAATAGGATATATTCAAATACTAAGATTTAATGAGTAATAAGTTAACCAAATATGGTCTCTGTTACCATGGTTGACAAATTGTCATGAAAGACAATTATATAATAATCTCCTGAATAAAATTTTGTTATCTTCTGTAACAGATTCAAGTTACAATGGCGGATCCCAATGGAGAGAACAGCCATACAAATGAAGATGACTACGACAATGCGCCAGTGCATCTGTGTAACACCCTAAAAATGTTTACTTGATAAGTTAAAGTTTATTTAAAACTTGACTTAGTGGGATTTAATTTGCATGATACAAATAATAAAGGGGTGAAGTTTAAAACAAATAAGTGAAGGAACTTGAGGGACTAAAGTTGTAACATGTCAAAAATTAAGTTAATTAAATTAAAAAGAATTAAAAACCCACACACACTCTGTGCATGGGTTCTGGACGATCGAACAGAAGACAAGGGTTGAAACCCTAGCATCAAGAAATCAAGCAATTTAGCTTGAATCAAAGGAAAAATTCGATGCATGATTCCCTAAACTCGAGTAGCTAACCTCAATTTCCGAAGTGGTAAGTTTAATTTTCTGGAATCATGATTTGTAGGATGAAGGGTTCAACCCAATCTCGAATTCTTGTATCAAATATGAGAAATCTGAGTTAGGATTACTTTCTAGAACAAGAATTATGTTTGATTTTAGGTTATTTGAATGATTCTTGTAAAAAAACCCACTTCATGAAAAATTGTGTTATGAATAGGATGATCAAAGTAGTTATAATCATGTGAAATCTTGAAATATGATGATGTTGTAATGCTTGAATCTTAGAAAATTTGTGTGGGATAAAAGAAAGATATGAACATGGATTGGTTGTTGATGAGTTATAAAGATGAACTAGTAGGATTCATGCTTTGTATACTTGTGCATAATGCTTGTAAATACAATGCCCACCAAGTGTTCGATGAAATGCTTAAGAGAATAAATATGTGTAAATTTGGAACATAAAGGAATGAAATTTGGGTACTAAGCGAATGAATGAATGTGTTGATATAGGCGTGAAGGAAGAAGGTTCAAATGCTAAGAAATCGGAAGGTTCACAAGACCGAGGTATGTTCCGTTGCATACAATTCCTTATTTAATATTTTGTATATTTATGTTTTGGTAAACACTTTTGTTATAACGATCATAGTGATTAGTAAGTTGATAACAAATCCTTCATGGGTTTGGTTATGCTCATAATATTACATTAAGTTAAGCACGTCGACCGGTTCTAGTTCAACCAGGTCGAGCCAGAAAAGGTACCATCCGTTTAGAACGGGTGGTCACGAATGCAATAAGAAGCGTATGAAGCTCAATCCGTTATACGGATAGAACGAAAGATCTATGTGTAAGCTATTAACCCGATGATACCGGGTCGTAAGTGGTATGCCTGAACCTCATTATGAGGGTGTATGCCATTACCCATTTAATTGGGTAAATCGAATGCGTAAGAATAATGAAAGCATATAAACGAATGAAGCTGATATGTTGTTATATTGAGTTAAATGAGTATTACGACTAACTTTTGAAGCCTTGTTATTGAATGTAGGTAAATCCTCAATTCATGCGACTTGGAGAATCGGAGCGAGCACATGTCCATGTTATGTTATACCAAACGCTTCCGCTAGCTTGTTCTCATCTTTTTGATCCATGACTTGTTATTTTGCTTAACTTTGTTAGTAGTCGTATATTTTTAAAACTTGTTGTCTTTGCTTTCGGTAATATTATGTCGAACGGATCGTAGAATGCTATTTAGTTTGATTATGTTAAAAACAGGGGCATGCTCGTTTTATGGACGGGTCATGCCCAAATTTTGTTAAAATCACATATTAATGTTATTGATACTTAATTTGTTAAAAGAAAAGTTTGGTTATCATAAAAGCTTATGTTTCTAGCGTCTTTTGAATGTCATTTCTTCTAGACGCAAATACGGACGTAACAAGTTGGTATCAGAGCCTAGGTTTGAGGGATTCGAGCAAGAGTAATAGTGCTTGAACTCAAACCGACGGCTCGTGCAAAAATATGCTCGCTCCGAGATCGCCAATGAGGTAAAACTTTAAGTTTTTGTTTAATACAAGTATGTATAGTGTGTTTATGATAAATATTTAAGTTAAGTATGCGAAATAGTAATAATGGGAGTTAAACATTGGGTTTTATCTGATCTGGCGTCACACACAGGTGTGTCGTTAAGTGACACAGCTGTGTGGACCATTGATGCTTGTTGCTGAGATCAGGGTGTGTAGCAAGGCTGACACAGACGTGTGACATTGTACTCGGATAATCAACACAGCTGTGTCTGGTCAAATTTTTCAGCGATTAGCGTTTCAGCAAACGGGACGCCGTCGCCGACGCCCCCCTTAGTCCCGACACCCTAAGTGTCTGTCGACGGGCAAAAGTGGCCGACGCCACATTCCAGGACCGGTCGCCGAGGGTGTAAGGCCGTCGCCGACGGCTTCTGGAGTAACAATCTACTGAAATTTTTATTTTAGTATTATTCTCGCGTTCCGAGTTACCGGGTTGTCCGAAAGTCCATTTAAATGTTTATGTAGGGTCCAAATAATGCCTAATAAGATGTATCTAACCACAATTAGTGGTTACGATGGAAAGAAACTCGTAAAGGTCGAGAGTAATGTGTCGAAGGACACGAATGAATGCTGAAAGTTTAAAAAGTGAGTAAAGTATGAAATGTAAGAATGCGAATGAAGTAAATACGGACTAATAAACTATGATGAATTGAAAGCTTATGAGTTATAATTTAAGTTCCCATACTCTTCAGAAATGCCCGTTTTATGTTCCTGTCAAGTTATGAAGATCGTCGGCGATAAAGTAAAATTTATAAAAGTCGAATGTAACATATGGAATGGCATGAAATGAATGACGAATGTATAAAGTGGAGTTGGAATTCGCATGAAAATTTGGATGAAAGTATGCTTTGATAGAATTACGCATTAGAGACTTGTACCTTGTACATGAATGGTGTGATGCTTATGTGTATTTAATGATTTGTTTTGTTATGGTTAAGAGGCGAATATGTGCTAGATGTGAATCATATGAGCTTATCAGTAAAGGGTATGTTGGAATTATGATATATAGTTACCTTGAATGATATTTGCTAATTGTAGAATAATGAAACATTAGCATGTAAAAGTGCGTGTATATGAATGTATATGTGTATTGTTTAGAGGATCACGTAAATTGTATATATCATACAATACGAGTATGAAATGCGTAGGATATTAATATTATGGACTACCATATTTAGATGGATACATGTTCAAAAGTTTAAAGTGTGTAAGCAAGACAGTTGACTTTCTAAAAGTCAATGGTATAGGAATATTATAGAACGGCCATTAGACTCAAATGTTAAAGTAAAGAGTTAATGTGTTATGCATTCAATGATTTATGTGTTATGCTTGATGATAGTTTAGATGTATGGATTGGAAGTGAGATAACTATTAATAAATGTCTCAATTATACGAAATTTGACTAATGAAAGTCAATTAACGTGTGAATAGTTGTGTGTATGCTCACATAAGCTAACGATGTTATGAACGTAATAATATGTAAGGATGGAAGTCTTGTCAATTGACTCAAGCATGGATGGCAAACAGGGTAAGAGGAAGCGATGAAGTAAGCATGAACATGGACGCTAAAGGTAAGTGATTTCGCCATCACTTCGAATTTATCCACATGAAGATGTATGCGTATTTGAACAGTCGAAAATTAAAGTGAAATGTATAAATAAATGAGAAATGTTAAGATACGTTTTGGTTGAAATGGTTGGCTTATGTTAAACCGGTAAGATCTCATTATAGGGTTAAACCGGTCATAGATTCTAGTTGAGAAGTTTTAGGGCGGAAATGAGAACTTGGTAATGTTAATAAAAGGTATGGAGAGAATGTTAGATGAGGTACTAGCTAAAGACATGTTGTAAATATGTTGAATTGAAAGAAAGTACAACGCGTGATTCAGTACTTATATACAATAGGTACTAAGTGGTGAATAACTTTAAAAGGTCAAATCATAGAAAGTCAGTAAATAATAATTATTCACAAATTTTGGAAATATTACGTAAGAAATGCAACGTGTAATGTAGGATACTCATTAGTAAGAGACATGCTAGAGAACGTAGGTGAATTAACACCAAATATGGTGAACGAACAAATGGAAATGATATATTAAGAGATGGTCATGAATTGACCGAAGCTCGAGAAAAACACGAGAATCATCTCACTTATGTCCGGTCAAGCTAGCAAAAGGGGGCCTAACGATTCTTAAAGGATTGGATCAATATAAGAAAGAAAGATAAGAATGAAAAGTTTAAGCTTACGATTGAATGTGAATCAAACTTAAGAAAGAATGGTGGGAACACCACTAGAAATAGGATGTAGAGTGTCGCGTAGAGACGCGCTACCTGAATTAGGACATGGAATTGGTGCTAGGACCCAACACTTGAAGTTGAATGTAGAAGATTAATACGAAAATATATCATAAGAAATGTCAGGGTAAATGATACGACAGAAGAACGTAAGGTACGGATAAAAACATTAGAATATGAGAAATGGATTCAAACTAGTAAAAGTGAAAAGTAAGAAATTAAAAGTTCGAATCCGTAAGTGAAGACGGATTAAGCAAGTGAGAATAAAAACTAAGTACCAAACTCAAATAAAGTTATACAGGTCAAAGGACGATCGCCATTTGAACCCGGTATTTAATGTTCGGTTTGTCAAGTTTATTACATATAGATGAGCATAATGTATGGGCATGCTTTATCACAGTTTGGAAAGCATTAACCGTCGCAAAGTATAAATAACGAGTCAAGGGTTTTGACTGCGCCAGGTACGTATAAAAAATTATATTTTTAATAGGAGCTTAGGGCTCGACTAGAGAATGATGTGTCAGAATAGGATAACTGATACTCGTATGTAAGAATGCATTTACAATTAGACTTCCAAAGAGTCAAACGAAATAAATGAAGTCCTTGCAACTATGCAAGTATATGGTACGAATGTGTACCTCGATGCAACCACAATAGGTGAGGGGGGTGTTAGTCTGACCTTGAAAGGTCAAACCGCGAAAGTTGGAGAAATAACCAATAAAAAGAAAGGATTGTATGTAAGAAATGGAATGTATGATATGTTTAGCAT
This sequence comes from Helianthus annuus, assembly GCF_002127325.2. Lineage (NCBI taxonomy): Eukaryota > Viridiplantae > Streptophyta > Magnoliopsida > Asterales > Asteraceae > Helianthus > Helianthus annuus. The sequence continues at coordinate 4,021,482 of NC_035442.2, read as the reverse complement.
GTACGTAAGAAAATTTTGAAAGATACAATAGGCGAACAAACACCCTGTAGGACACAATTATGAAAGGTTGTGTGCTAATTATTTATTTATAGATAAATATGATGGAATTCTTAGTGAAATGATAGTATTGAAGCTAGTGGGAGGATGCCCACGAGTGAGAGCGTATTTCATGAATAAATGAGACCAATTCTGGTATGGAAGGTACATATAAAGAGGCGGATCGATCCGGCACACGGATAACCGACTTATACATTGAAAGCGAGGTTAGTAAAATGTTTAATTCTTAGATAATGATTAAGAATCCGAAGATTTATATGTAAATGTGAACAGAATGAACGGTAGAATAATTATGGTATGCTATACAGTGATCGACCTGTAATGGTCAGCGCGAGAAGGTATGAATGTTAGTAAGAGGGATAATTAAAGGCCTCAAATGAACGTTTGAGCTGAATTGGTTAAACGCTAGTATGATGCTCGTACATAACATACCTAGTTGTTATTATAAGTAGTTCATGCAAGGAGCTAATAATAAAGTGTGCGAAGAATTAAATTCAAGACTAAACTTAAACTCGTAATTAGTTCGAGTGACGGTGGTAACCGTAGAATGATGCCTTATACTCGTATTAAGTATGAAAAAGTAATTAGGAAGTGGGAAGCTTTGTATAAGTATCACTAAGTCATTAAATGTCTATAGTATACGTATAATGTTGTGCTAAGCCCTCATATGAGCAAGAAAGTAATTGGAAGAACGTTGTAATGGGATGATGGGGATTGCTTATAATTACAATAATGAATTATGTCGTGCATGATTCGTGTGCGGAATAAAATAAATCAATTTATTTATATTAGTAGATGTATGAATATGTTACGCTTATTTAGAAAGATAGAAACAAGCCGCAAGCATAAGCTTGTACGACAAATAGTATGTATTTGGAATAAATTTCAATGAACGAACCGCTAGTGATGATGTATGTTAGGAACTAGTATTATAAAGTGAAAACGACACTAATAAGAACTCTGGATCAGATTCTGACTTATATGTGCTTATGAAAGTAAATTGTTTGAGTTAAGAACGGAGGGACAATGCACACAAATATGTTTATGCATGAATGAAACTTTTGCCAAGATTCCAAATGCATTTATATTGTATTAAGCATCGTGGATGAATAGATGAAAAAAAAGTAAGAGTAGAAGTGGTCTAGTTGGAATGAGAAAGGTTTCGGAGACGAAACCTCCTTTAAGGGGGGTAGATTTGTAACACCCCAAAAATGTTTACTTGATAAGTTAAAGTTTATTTAAAACTTGACTTAGTCGGATTTAATTTGCATGATACAAATAATAAAGGGGTGAAGTTTAAAACTAAATAAGTGAAGGAACTTGAGGGACTAAAGTTGTAACATGTCAAAAATTAAGTTAATTAAATTAAAAAGAATTAAAAACCCACACACACTCTATGCGTGGGTTCTGGACGATCGAACAGAAGACAAGGGTTGAAACCCTAGCATCAAGAAATCAAGCAATTTAGCTTGAATCAAAGGAAAAATTCGATGCATGATTCCCTAAACTCGAGTAGCTAACCTCAATTTCCGAAGTGGTAAGTTTAATTTTCTGGAATCATGATTTGTAGGATGAAGGGTTCAACCCAATCTCGAATTCTTGTATCAAATATGAGAAATCTGAGTTAGGATTACTTTCTAGAACAAGAATTATGTTTGATTTTAGGTTATTTGAATGATTCTTGTAAAAAAACCCACTTCATGAAAAATTGTGTTATGAATAGGATGATCAAAGTAGTTATAATCATGTGAAATCTTGAGATATGATGATGTTGTAATGCTTGAATCTTAGAAAATTTGTGTGGGATAAAAGAAAGATATGAACATGGATTGGTTGTTGATGAGTTATAAAGATGAACTAGTAGGATTCATGCTTTGTATACTTGTGCATAATGCTTGTAAATACAATGCCCACCAAGTGTTCGATGAAATGCTTAAGAGAATAAATATGTGTAAATTTGGAACATAAAGGAATGAAATTTGGGTACTAAGCGAATGAATGAATGTGTTGATATAGGCGTGAAGGAAGAAGGTTCAAATGCTAAGAAATCGGAAGGTTCACAAGACCGAGGTATGTTCCGTTGCATACAATTCCTTATTTAATATTTTGTATATTTATGTTTTGGTAAACACTTTTGTTATAACGATCATAGTGATTAGTAAGTTGATAACAAATCCTTCATGGGTTTGGTTATGCTCATAATATTACATTAAGTTAAGCACGTCGACCGGTTCTAGTTCAACCAGGTCGAGCCAGAAAAGGTACCATCCGTTTAGAACGGGTGGTCACGAATGCAATAAGAAGCGTATGAAGCTCAATCCGTTATACGGATAGAACGAAAGATCTATGTGTAAGCTATTAACCCGATGATACCGGGTCGTAAGTGGTATGCCTGAACCTCATTATGAGGGTGTATGCCATTACCCATTTAATTGGGTAAATCGAATGCGTAAGAATAATGAAAGCATATAAACGAATGAAGCTGATATGTTGTTATATTGAGTTAAATGAGTATTACGACTAACTTTTGAAGCCTTGTTATTGAATGTAGGTAAATCCTCAATTCATGCGACTTGGAGAATCGGAGCGAGCACATGTCCATGTTATGTTATACCAAACGCTTCCGCTAGCTTGTTCTCATCTTTTTGATCCATGACTTGTTATTTTGCTTAACTTTGTTAGTAGTCGTATATTTTTAAAACTTGTTGTCTTTGCTTTCGACAATATTATGTCGAACGGATCGTAGAATGCTATTTAGTTTGATTATGTTAAAAACAGGGGCATGCTCGTTTTATGGACGGGTCATGCCCAAATTTTGTTAAAATCACATATTAATGTTATTGATACTTAATTTGTTAAAAGAAAAGTTTGGTTATCATAAAAGCTTATGTTTCTAGCGTCTTTTGAATGTCATTTCTTCTAGACGCAAATACGGACGTAACAATCTGACAGGCGCACAGTTAAAGGCTCAAATTGACAATGCAGTTCAGGCAGCTCTGGATCGTCAATATACTGAGTCCCAAGGCAGAACCGTATTAAAACCACCCTCCAAACCAAAGTCACAATCCAAACCACTCTCCAAACCCAAGAAAGATGACGATAATCACTCGTCCACTGAGAATAGTATTCATCGTGAACGAGAATATACTGATGCGTCCGGTGCCAAGGTTTGCACCTACAAGTACTTCGTGTCTTGTAAGCCCCGGGAATTCACAGGGGAAAAGGGTGCTGTTGATTGTATCACCTGGCTGGATGAGATGGACACTATTGTGGACATCAGTGGGTGCGCAGAGAAGGATGTGGTGAAGTTTGTGTCCCAGTCATTTAAGGGCGAGGCCCTGGCATGGTGGAGAGCGTTGGTGCAGGCATCAGGTAAGTCTGCTCTATACAAGATGACATGGGAGGAATTTATTGCTCTCATTAAGGAAAACTACTGCCTCAGCATGAGGTTGAGAAGATCGAGGCTGACTTTGTGTCACTGGTGATGACGAACCTGGACTGCCAGGCATATCTGACGAGCTTCAATACGATGTCTCGCCTGGTTCCGTACCTTGTGACACCAGAGTCTAGAAGAATCGCCCGTTTCATTGGGGGCTTGGAGCCTGCGATAAAGGCTAGCGTAAAGGCCTCTCGGCCGACGACCTTCAGGTCAGTTACTGACCTCTCCTTGTCTCTCACTTTAGATGCTGTCCGTCTGAGGACGCTAAGGAGCAAGGAGGCTGAAAAGAGGCAACGTGAGGATGATACCTCACGAAGGTCAGGAAAGAAGCACCGTGGAAACGGTGATGGCAAAAGAGGGTCGGAGACGAAGAAAGACGGGCAAACTGGTGAAAGACCCAACTGCAAAATCTGCAAGAAACCCCACTCTGGGAAATGTAGGTTTGGGTCAAATTCACAGTCTCAGCCAAAGACTTTTTCCTGTGGACTATGCAAGTCCAAGGACCATAAGACGGTGGACTGCAAGAAAATCAAGGATGCAACATGCTATGGTTGCAATGAAAATGGGCATATCAAGAGCAACTGCCCTAAGAATGCCAGGAAACCGGAGGAGACCAAAAAGACAAATGCGAGAGTCTTCCGCATGGATGCAAAGGAGGCTGTGCTGAACGACAATGTGCTTACAGGTACTTTTCTCGTAAATAATATATTTACAAGAGTACTTTTCGATTCAGGCGCCGATAAATCCTTTGTAGACCAAAAATTTTGCCAACTATTAAATATGCCTATCAAAACCCTAGATGTAAAATACGAGGTAGAGTTAGCAGACGGCACGATAGAAACCGTCTCTACTGTTCTAGAGGGATGTGAAATGTCCATTAAGAACCATTCTTTTCCTCTATCTCTACTTCCCTTCAATCTAGCGGGTTTCGACATTGTTTTAGGCATGGACTGGTTATCCCGTAATCAGGCCCAAATCATTTGCGGCAAAAGGCATATAGTGTTAAAAACTCCGAGTGGTGAGTCGCTTACCATTCGAGGAGATACGCAGTACGGGTTGCCCGAGGACGTATCTATGCTCAAAGCTTCTAGGTGTTTGAACAGAGGCTGTGTCATTTACATGGCTCAGGTGATAATTGAAGAGCCTAAGCCGAAGATAGAGGATCTTCCTGTTATTTCTGAATATCCCGAGGTTTTCCCCGAAGAACTACCTGGTTTACCACCAGATAGACAAGTGGAATTCAGAATAGATATCATACCGGGAGCAGCTCCTATAGCTAGAGCACCTTACAGGCTAGCTCCTACTGAAATGAAGGAACTAAGAACCCAGTTGGATGAACTGTTGGCAAAAGGTTTTATCAGACCTAGTTCGTCTCCCTGGGGAGCACCTGTCCTATTTGTAAAGAAGAAGGACGGATCGATGCGGTTGTGCATCGATTACCGAGAGCTAAACAAAGTTACCATAAAGAATAGATATCCTTTGCCAAGGATCGACGATCTGTTCGATCAGCTTCAAGGAGCAAGCTATTTCTCGAAGATCGACTTGAGGTCGGGCTATCATCAGCTAAGGGTCAGAGATGAAGATGTACATAAGACTGCATTTAGGACTCGCTATGGTCATTACGAGTTCCTAGTGATGCCTTTTGGGCTCACAAATGCACCGGTTGCGTTCATGGATCTCATGAATCGCGTCTGCAAGCCGTATTTGGACAAATTTGTCATAGTCTTCATCGACGATATCCTTATATATTCCAAGAACCAAGCTGACCACGAGAAGCACCTCCGTTGCATTCTCGAGTTACTACAGCGTGAGAAACTCTACGCCAAATTCTCGAAATGTGAATTCTGGCTACGAGAGGTTCAGTTTTTAGGTCACGTTGTAAGTAAGCGTGGTATCCAAGTGGATCCCGCTAAGGTAGAGGCAGTCATGAACTGGCAAGAGCCAAAGACGCCTACCGAAATTCGTAGTTTCCTGGGATTAGCAGGATACTACAGGAGATTTATTGAGAATTTTTCGAGGATTGCTGCGCCCCTGACTTCCTTAACCAAGAAGAAAGAAAAATTTATTTGGGGCCCAAAGCAGCAAGAGTCCTTCGAAGTTCTGAAGCAGAAGCTAAGCAACGCACCTGTGTTGACACTACCTGAAGGTACAGATGAATTCGTAGTTTACTGCGATGCATCACATACCGGCATGGGGTGTGTGCTTATGCAGAAGGGCAAGGTGATTGCCTATGCTTCAAGACAACTAAAGGTGCATGAAAAGAATTACACCACCCATGACTTGGAGTTGGGTGCCGTTGTATTTGCACTGAAATTGTGGAGGCATTACCTCTATGGTATTAAATTTGTGATTTATTCTGATCACAAAAGCCTTCAGCACCTGTTCAATCAGAAAGAGTTGAACATGAGGCAGCGCCGTTGGATGGAGACCTTGAATGACTATGATTGTGAGATCAGGTACCATCCCGGCAAGGCGAATGTAGTCGCTGATGCCCTGAGCAGAAAGAAAGGGTAAAACCTATTCGAATCAATGCCAAGAGCATTGAGGTCAAGAACAATTTAATTTAATTGAAAGGATATTAGCTGCACAGCGAGAGGCTGTGTTGGAAGCTAATTATCCTAATGAAAAGTTAGGAGTAACTGAGGAGCAGTTGACTCTTAGCAAGGATGGAATTCTTAGACTGAACGGACGTATATGGGTTCCGATTTATGGAGGACTACGAGATGTTATCCTCCAGGAAGCCCATAGTTCCAAATATTCTGTCCATCCTGGTGCAGACAAGATGTGTCAAGATTTAAAGGCAAACTATTGGTGGATAGGCTTGAAAAAGTCTGTGGCCGCCCATGTAGCAAAATGCTTGACTTGTGCTCAAGTCAAAGCCGAACACCAAAAGCCGTCTGGCTTGCTACACCAGCCTGAGCTTCCCGAGTGGAAGTGGGAATGTGTAACTATGGATTTTATTACCAAGTTACTGAAAATCAGGAAGGGAAACGACACGATATGGGTCATAGTCGATAGGCTGACTAAATCAGCTCATTTCTTACCCATCAAGGAGACGTATAGCTCCGATATGTTAGCCCAACTTTATGTTGATAAGATTGTAGCCTTACACGGCATACCTGTGACTATTATCTCCGACAGGGATACCAGGTACACGTCTCACTTCTGGAAGAGTTTCCAGCAATCTTTGGGCACGCGTTTGAACTTCAGTACGGCTTACCATCCACAGACGGACGGTCAGAGTGAGCGTACTATACAAACGCTATAAGACATGCTTCGTGCATGTGCGATCGATTTAGGTGGTAACTGGGATAAGAACCTACCCCTAATCGAATTCTCCTACAATAATAGCTACCATACCAGCATAAAGGCTGCGCCTTTCGAGGCATTATACGGTAGGAAATGTAGATCGCCTGTTTGTTGGGCGGAAGTAGGAGAGGTCCAATTATCGGGACAAGAGATAGTTTTCCAGACAACGGACAAGATTGTCCAGATACGGGAACGTCTCAAGGCTGCCCGTGATAGGCAGAAAAGCTACGCTGATCCGAAGCGTAAGGACCTTCACTTTGAAGTAGGTGAAAAGGTGTTGCTTAAAGTGTCGCCCTGGAAGGGGGTGATGCGTTTCGGCAAAAAGGGCAAGCTGAGTCCGAGGTACATAGGACCTTTTGAGGTCATTGAACGTGTCGGATCGGTCGCCTATAAGTTGAACTTGCCTGAAGAGCTCAATGGAATTCACAATGTGTTCCACATCTGCAATCTCAAAAAGTGCTTCGCCGATGAATCATTGGTGATTCCACACACAGATGTGCATATAGATGAGAGCTTAAAGTTTGTAGAAAAACCTTTGTCGATTGAAGATCGACAGGTGAAGAAGCTTCGAAGAAAGCACGTACCGATTGTAAAGGTCAAATGGGATGCTCGTAGAGGTCCCGAATATACATGGGAAGTCGAAGCCACAATGAAAGAAAAATACCCTTATTTATTTGAGTAAATCTCGGGTCGAGATTTATTTTAAGGGGGTGAGGATGTAACACCTCGAAATTTTGTGTCCAATGATGTGTTAACACGTGTCATTTGATTACACGTGGCATTGATATTAAATAAAGGACTAACATCGACAAACCTTGAATGTATGTAAATTCGAGGGTTATAAATATTAAGCAAGGGTAAATATACTGTATAGTAACCCTAAGTAGTGCTTGTACCCTCAAACGAATAAATCATGGATCGTACGGAAGCGAAACGCGGAAGAAAGTGAGAGATTACAAGCTACAGGGGTTAACTGTGTCAACATGTTTAATTATACCTCTGAGTGACCCTTTAACGCTCCCGAGGCTTTGTAACAGTATTATACGCTCACTAGAACATACTGTATAAATTTCGGGAAGTTCCGTTTTAAAACGAGAAAGTTATGATCGAATTCGTATGAGAAGGGTTAAAAGCGTCAACAATGAAAGTTAAGGCTTTCAGAATAATTAATAAACTAACCAGGGACTTAACTAAGCGGGTAAATAACACGAGGTCCTTAGTTGTAATTAACCGAGGGCCAAACCGCAAAGTTACCCCTTCAAACCCGAAAGGTCAGGTTAATAATTACGAAAGATTTCGTTATTAATTACCAGGATTTCGTAATGATTATAAAAGATTTTAAAAACCTGAAAATCAAGCCTCTCGCGACCCGCGTTGTGTTTTGGGTTAAGTGGAGGCGGGCCGCGAGCCACCTCCTTTACGCGCCTGAAGTTTGAATCTCAGGCGACCCGCGTACAAATGCATGGAAACTCCCATGCGGGCCGCATTGGACGCCCAGATGCAGAAAGTTTGTATTTTCTTGCCTTTTGAGCTTGTGAATGATCAAAACGCCAATAAAAGAGGCATGGGCGCCCCCTACTCGACCCATAACCCTCTAGGACACATGCCAACCATCCATGATCAGTTGTAGGGTGTTGTGTGATGATCTTGGACCTTGACTTTGGCTATAAATAGCATACTTGTGTTCATAACTTTCATCACAACACAACAACACTTCTCTGGTCATTCGAAAGGCTCTCAAGTGTTCTTCATTGCTCTCTAAGCAAGTCTTAACTTCTGTAAGTTCATTAGATCCCTTGTAGTTCAATTTATGCTTAGAAAATCACTAGAAACCAAACCGTCGTAAATACGGTTTGACTTTAAAATAAATCCGAGATGGTTCAGTCTTATGACGAATCAAAGGTAGTTATGAGTTGGTACTAATGTGGGTAATAAACCTCTAAAAGGGTTCCCTCTGATCACCGCTCTAACTATGTCAAATGTCGAGTCAAACGTGCACTTAAAAAGTCAACAGAAAGCTATTTTGCCGTTTTATACATAATCTGTAATGTATATGTTATAAAACCAGTTTTGACACTCATAAAACATGATATTAAGTATATAAACTTGTTTACGCTCGTTTGAATCGACCATTTGCTATATTGACCCGGTTCGGAGCCGAATGTCGCAAAAGTTTGACTTTTGCTTTGAATTCAGTTCTGACCCGTTTTAGTGAGGTATAGATATGCCTTAGGACTCTCTTAGGACCAGGTTACATGATGGTATAGACCTCTGTGATCGGTTCATGAATTGTCCGAGTCTTTTACGCATTTCCGTTAATCGCCTAAAAGTTGACCGTAACGGCCTTTTAAAAATAAAACGAGTATTTCGGACACGTGAATGGACCATAACCTTTCTTACTAAATTATAAGCATGTCCTTAAAGTTTCACGTCAATCCGAGGTCTAGAATGAGAGTTATGCTAAATAGCGCAATTAAAGTAAACTTTTGTAATAAACGGCGCAATTAGCATAACACCCATCTAAACCAAGATTTCGTCTCCAAAACTTTTACCCACTGTAGTAGAATAATATTTTTGGAATTTTAAAGATTTTTAATAATTTTTACCTTGCTCATAACCTGCGGTTATGGCTACGGTTCGGTAAATACCGAATATACCCTTTTTGGCCAAAACTTGAGTTCTACTAGGTCTTTTGACCCGATTCCAGTTGCCATTGATTTTAAATAATAAATAAAGTATTTTAGACTTTATAAACTGTTCGGGAAACTCAGATTTCCTGTAGAACTCGAAAAGCCCTTTAAAAGTCTTTAAAATGACCGAAAAGCCCCTACGGGGCATAATATTAACTTAAACTCGTTACGGGCATCACGGAAGGTATCCTACTGATACCACAACCTCTTTAAGGCATATTGACTTAGGAAATAAACGTAAGACTCTCATGGTTAACCGTTTCGCCTATTGCGCGCACGGTTCGGCTTATGAAACTAGTTTTCATAAATTAGCCGATACGGGTCAAATTATATTATTTGGACCCCAAAATCCAGAGTGTGAACCTTGAACCCATATAAAACAAGTCTCTGGACTTGTTTGGGGCAGAATCACATTCCATTCTCGGTTTTCGCCTTTTCGCACGATTAAACCATATTTATATTCCGGAACCAACCGGTCTAGGCTACGGCCAATATAAAGACCCGTTAGGATTCTAAGAGGTTAATTTAAAACCTTCGTTCCAGATTAGGAGCCCAGTAAAAGCTATCGGTGATTTAATCCAATTAAGGAATAATACTTGCAAAGGTAAATACTTTTAACTTATTTCCCCTATACGGGCTTGGGATACGGTATAATAATACCGCTTGATTGAGCATCATATCTTTCCACCGCTTAGGTGGGTAATTGAATAATATGATCGGCTCATTTAAACAGTTTTGTTTCTTAAAAGCCTTTGGGGGGTTAATGACCGTTGTCCCGGATATCCTTGGCATCATTTTACGAAATGGCCACGACCATCGACATCCCGGTGTAGGCGTACACCCGGTATATATTGTCGACAATTAATTAAAAGACGTAGCCGTTGGTTTCTATACTACGGTTTTACGCAATGTGGTGTGTCTATTAATCTTTAACCCGGCACGATCCGGGCTACTAAACGCATAAAAGAACATGTAATACGTTCACAAGATTTTAATAATTTTCCCAAGTTATAAAAGAATTTGTGCCTTGTGCATTCAAATCAATTTTAATAAACATTTTTAAATGTGTCAGTTGAACGTATTTACCAGTGTAAACTGACGTATTTTCCCCAAAAAGATTAAGTGCAGGTACTATACGAAATTGGCTGGTATTAGCTTCCTAAGCATCACGAATAGTCTCGCAAACTCGATGCCGTATCTGAATGAACAATATTTTATTATTTTGATCCGCTGTGGATACATTCGACTTCTGTAATATATTTGATATTACCACCAGAGGTTGAAGTATATATTTATCTTTAAAGCTTCCGCTGTGCATTTATATAATTGTGTGGTTTGACATATTGTTGCCAACTACGTCACGGTAATCCCCCACCGGGCCCACCGGTGATACACGTGGAAATCGGGGTGTGCCAGTAAAACGTGGAGAGTCTCAGAATTAAACTATGACTAAGCCGAAGTATTCGAAAGTTCTCTTAAGTTTGGGAATACGCTTTGGCCTAATAGGTAGGATACTCTCGCCGGAAATTTGGTTAACGGTATTCACCCTTCCAGTTACTACATATCCCTAGTCAATCGAAAATTCGAGACTTTGGTGAGATTGAAAATCGAGGAATGGAACTAATTGTCGAGATGTGGATTTCATTCCTAGCTTGACGATGTCGTTCCTAAGTGTGGTTTGTTCTTACCAATAAGAAGACAATTTCGACTAGTTAGCAAGGTCCACTAGAGTCAGAACGGGAAATTTCCATCAATGTAAGGAAATCACTCCTAACTTGATGGTAGAATTTCGTAAAAAGAACATGTAAGGCGGATTAAAAGTCATCACCAACTGTGGGAATCACCCTATTTTGGTGAGTCGTTTCAATTGTGGAATAAAAGTGTCTTCATGTAGTCGTGTCATTGTGTGCAGTACCTTAGGAAAGGTATGTAACTTGAGACATTATAAGAGAGAGAAGCAATTTAGAAAGAAAACTGGAAATTTTAATATCATAATAAAGAATGGTCAAATAAGGTTCTTAACTATAGGCTATGTCAATCATCGCAATTTTTCCTAATTCACTATAGTTATGGCTCTGGTACCAATCTGTCACACCCCAACTGATGACGGAATCATCAGGGCATGAGCGAATGGATGTAGAAGAAAAGGTGGACCAAACATCTCAAGTCTGCAAGAAAAAGGTTGTTTGTTTTTTTAACATATGTAGACTTTTAAAATAAACTGGTGGTCGTGTACGGACGGTAGTGGACATGAACGGTTGGTGGTGGACGTCAGTGGCAGATTTAGAAAATTCTTATAGGGGTAACGTTTCAAATAAAATGGGTAACGAAATCGAAAAAACGACATTTTTTTCCTAAATTTACATTACCGTCAGACCGTCAAGGGGTAGCGGAGGCTACCCCTTAATACAAGGTATGTCCGCCTAGTGGACGTGGACGGTGGGCGGTGGTGGTGGATGGCGGTGGTAGACGGTGGTGGTGGGTGGTGGACGGTGATAGACGGTAGTGGACGGTGGTGGGTGGTGGGCTATGGTGGGTGGTGGACGGCGATGGTGGGTGATGGACGGTGGTGGGTGGTGGATGGCGGTGGTGGGTGGTGGTGTTTAGCCCTTTGTAGACCTTAGAAGATCTTAGAAGTGGTTGGGCTAAGTCTGCACCAAGAAGAGCTCGCGCAGACGTTTTTTAATGAAACGTCTTCAGAAAACCAAACAGTCTACGGATGACGATGTCTGCCCGTGATCTGCACGACGCAGACAGAATAGCCTGCGCAGATCTTTTTTAGAAAAACAAACACCACCTTACTCATTCAAATTTGCTTCATGTTTTCGTTGTAAGATTAAATATATTATGTTTAATATTTAATCTATAGCCATCTTAATCATTTACATTATAGAGATCAAAATATATAATAACCTATTATTTAATTAGTTGGTAATTGTTGATGGACCATATTACCCTTAGTAACTAATTAGGTTTCCTCCTGGGTGCTTATATAAGGAGAGTTATGTGGAGGTTTAAGGGTTACTCAGTTTCACAATTCACACCCCATAAGTCATAACATCAATAAGGTTTTCGGCCTCCTCTCCATAACCGATACCCTTTTCGGTTTCTAAGTTCCCATCATCAGTCAGCACCCTAAGGAGGAACCAGATCAAGATGACAGGCATGTCGAACTCCCTAACTGGATTCTCCTCTGCACTATCTGCTGTGACAGGTATGATTTCACATGTTTTCCTTCATGAACAAACAGAACTGAACCAACATGTGGTATCAGAGCATATGTTGATTAGTCAGTTCTGTTTTCGTATCCATAATTCTGGGATTGAAACTTGGAAAACGGAATTTTTTTTCTTTAAAAACCGTATGAACATAACAGCCGATTTCGAGTTCATCAGGTTGCGACTCGAGATCTCTGTTTTTCGGGAAAAGATTAATTGTTTGTTCACCGAATTAACTGGATTATATTTACAACCGAAATCTGTTTAGAAGTCTTAAAAAAATTTCAGGTTTCGGGTTCCAGAATTTTATTTTTTATGATTAGGGTTCATCATGTTCATGAGAAAATTCGAAGTATTCTGTTATGTTTTGGAATGATTTAGGATTAATGGGTGTTTTTTCCATATTTGATCTAATTTTATCTTTTAATTTTATTCGAAACTGTTATTAGATAAACAGTTATTATTTTCGAAATATGTTGATAAAATTAGATCACTTTAAAACAGGAAAGAATATCTCTTAATCCCTTAGATTTCGAATTTTCGGTTATGATATCACAATTAACAGCTGTTAACGAGGTTGCTACTCGAGACCATGAGATTGCTACTCGAGATCATGAGGTTGCTACTCGCAACCATGAGGTTGCTACTCGCAACCATGAGGTTGCTACTCGAGAGCAAAAGGTCTACAACTCGCAACCATGAGGTTGCTACTCGCAACCATAACGTCATCACTCGCAACCATGAGGTTGCTACTCGCAACCATTACGTCATTACTCGAGACCATGAGGTTGCTACTCGCAACCATAACGTGATTAGTCGAGACCGTAGTTGCGACTCGCAACCAAAACGTCATTAGTCGAGACCATAGTTGCGACTCGCAACCGTAACGTCATTAGTCGAGACCGTAGTTGCGACTCGCAACCAAAACGTCATTAGTCGAGACCGTAGTTGCGACTCGCAACCGTAACGTCATTAGTCGAGACCGTAGTTGCGACTCGCAACCATAACGTCATTAGTCGAAATCGTGGTTGCGACTCGCAATCTCATTATTTTAGGCTGTTTAAATGTGAACCAAAACGTCATTAGTCGATCCGCGCTAACGGGTGGTTTGCTATTAAATGAATGGTTTTGTAATTTACTTAGTTAATTAATCAGAATCAGATAATGTAATGTTTTACAAAACCAGAATAGCTTAACTTGAATGAGTTTTTTGATATATCATTTCTGGCCAAAGCTGACTTGATACATCTACTTATCATTCAAGTATTACGAAAGCTATGCTAAGTGTGCATCATAAGCATGAATGTTTTAATATCTGGCCAAAGCTGATTTAATTCTTTCATAGATGGCATACTTAGCAAGTGCATAACTAAAGTGATTGTTTCAATTTCTGGCCAAAGCTGATTTGTTACAACCACTTTGCACATATGCTTAAATGACTACACTTCTGGCCAAAGCAGTTTTGTTTTCGTTTAAGTAGAACTTTTAGTTAAGTCTATTATTTTGATGTTAGTAATAGACATTATCACAGCTTCATTATGTAAAATGGTCATTATTTTGCCTGCCTTAGTTTAACGTGCCCATAGATCACATTAGTTTTCTTCCTTAGTATCATAACTTGCTCATCTTATTTCCACTATCAGCACCCAACTGCGGGATTCCACCTTTGACTGGTGATAACTTTGCTGCATGGAAGGATGCTCTCATGCTTACTCTCGGATTGCTTGATTTTGATTATGCTCTAAGAGAGAAAAAGCCAGCGGACCTTACCACTCAAAGCACTGCTGCTGAGCAGTTAACTCATGAAAAGTGGACTAGGTGTAACCGCATGTCTCTTATGTTTATGAAGCAATCCATAAGCAATGCAATCAGGGGAGCTATTCCTGATTCTGAAGATGCTAAGACCTACTTGGAACATGTGGAGGCGCAGTTCAAAGGGACGTCTAAGGCGCACGCTAGTACTCTTATTCTCAAGCTGGTGACAACTAAGTATGATGGGAGGAGCGGCATTCGCGAGCACATCATGATGATGAATGACATGGCCAATAAGCTGAAGGGGCTGGAAATGGAAATCAGTGATGGTTTCCTTGTTCATTTCATCATTACTTCGCTTCCTTCTTCTTTTGAAGCATTCAAGATCAACTACAACACTCAGAAGGAAAAGTGGACGATGAGTGAGCTGGTCGCTATGTGCGTACAGGAGGAGGAGCGCATGAGGATGGATCGCACTACTGATGTTGCCAACTTTACTACCTCCAATCCTAAGAAAAGGAAGAACAATTATCAGAGGAAGGATGCTTCTAAAGTCCATAAGTCTAATCCTAACTCTAATACAAGTGCACCTTCCAGCTCTAAGAACTCCTTAGGCAGTATCCGCTGCAAGTTCTGTAAAAAGACAGGACATATGCAGAAGGAATGCCCTGACTTTAAGGAGTGGCTGGCTAAGAAAGGTAACGATTATTTTATGATACTTGAGTCCTATAATTTAAGTGTTCCTGCTAATTCTTGGTGGTTTGATTCTGGTTCTATGGTTCATGTTACCAATTCTACTCAGGGATTCCTTTCAATCCGGAAGCTGGAAAGAAACCAAAGAACGCTTAAGGTTGGGGATGATCGAGAATTAGAAGTGAAGGCCATTGGAACATTACAATTAGTTATGAAAACTGGTTTATGTATTAAACTTTATGATACCTTATATGTTCCTGAGGTAACTCGGAACCTTGTATCAGGACCAAAGTTAGACATGGACGGTTTTATTGTTTCCCATGGTCATCGCCAACTCTCTATCCATTATGATTCTGTTCTTTATGGTACTGGTGTTCTGGATGGAGGTCTCTATAGATTAGAACTAGATGATGGTTTTTCCAAATCTTTGTTGTCATATAACATTAATGAATCACTCACAAAGATGGAAGAGAAACGAGACTTAGAGACTTCATCCATGTTGTGGCATCAGCGTTTAGGCCACATTTCAAAAGAGCGATTAAATCGTCTCGTAAAGGATGAAGTCTTACCTCCTCTCGATTTCTCTGATTTTGGAACATGTGTCAAATGTCTTAAAGGTAAAATGACATTAGCGAATAAGAAAGGTGCCACTAGGAGTTCTAATTTATTAGAACTCATTCACACTGACATTAGTGGTCCCTACCAAATCGCTGGCATAACAGGACATACTTCATTTATCACTTTTATTGATGATTATTCTCGTTACATGTACTTGTATCTTATTAAGGAGAAATCTGAATCTCTAACAACTTTTAAAGATTATAAGGCTGAAGTTGAAAAGCAATTAGATCGTCAGATTAAAGTTGTGAGATCAGATAGAGGCGGTGAGTATTATGGAAGACATACTGATGTGGGTCAAGCTCCTGGTCCATTTTATGAGTTTTGTAAGGGCCAGGGGATTGTGAACCAATACACCATGCCTGGTACACCTCAGCAGAACGGTGTCGCTGAAAGAAGAAACCGTACCCTTATGAACATGGTGCGCAGTATGTTAGCCAACACTAACTTACCATTATTCCTCTGGACTGAAGCATTAAAAGCAGCTGTTCATATACTCAATAGAGTTCCTTCTAAGTCTGTCCCTAAAACTCCTTATGAACTTTGGACAGGAAGGAAACCGAGTCTTAAATATATGAAAGTATGGGGCTGCATTGCTGAAGCAAAACTTTACAATCCTTTCCTAAGGAAACTTGACCCTAAGACAGTTACCTGTTTCTTTATCGGGTATCCTGAGAACTCTAAGGGTTATCGTTTCTATTGTCATTCTCATGTCACCCGTATTGTTGAAACCAAGCGTGCTGCGTTCCTGGAGAATTTCAAGGTCAGTGGGAGCAGTACCAACCCTTATGAAGAATTGCAAGAAGTACAAGACGCGGGGGGGAGAGACTCGTCGCTTACCATTACTCCGATTACTCCTCTTGTACCCAATGCAACTATTGTTCCTGAAGCTACTGCACCAACTGCAAATTTACCTCTACAATCAGAACCCATTATACCTCATGACGAAGGCACATCAAACGCTCAAAACCAAGACAACGCTGAACCCGATAATCTACTCAGGAGGTCATCCAGGCAAAGAAGGCCTCCTAATTGGGATGATTATGTTACCTACCTGACTGAAATGGATCCCGGAAAGCTCAATGATCCTATCTCTTACAATGAAGCCATTAGCAGTGATCAGTCTTCTGAATGGAATAAAGCAATGATTGATGAGCTTGATTCCATGAAGAAAAATGACGTTTGGGATTTGGTAGAATTACCCAACGGAGTTAAACCCGTAGGATGCAAATGGGTGTTCAAAACAAAACTGGATCCGAATGGAAACGTTGAACGCTACAAAGCGAGATTGGTTGCAAAGGGCTACACTCAGAAAGAGGGAATTGATTATCAAGAGACGTTTTCACCCGTCTCTCGTAAAGATTCATTAAGGATCGTCATGGCCCTAGTAGCTCATTTCGATTTAGAGCTGCATCAGATGGACGTTAAAACCGCTTTCCTTAACGGAGACTTGGACGAAGATGTTTACATGAAGCAACCTGAAGGCTTTGAGCCTGAAGGTCAGGAGCATCTAGTCTGTAAGCTGAAGAAATCCATTTACGGGTTAAAACAAGCATCACGTCAGTGGTACCTCAAGTTTGATGAAGTCATGAAGAAGCAAGGTTTTATGAAGAATCAAGTGGATCAATGCACCTACCTCAAGATGAGTGGGAGCAACTTTACTATACTTGTCCTTTACGTTGACGACATTCTATTGGCAAGTAATAGTTTAGACATGTTGCATGAGTCGAAGCGTTTACTCTCGCATAACTTCGACATGAAGGATCTCGGAGATGCGTCTTACGTCATTGGCATCGAAATTCACCGAGATAGAAACAAAGGGATCTTAGGATTGTCCCAAAGGGCCTACATAGATCGTGTCCTTACACGGTATAACATGCAACAGTGCAAACCCTCCGTCGCTCCAGTAGTTAAGGGAGATGTTTTCAGTTCGTTTCAGTGTCCGACAACAGAGGTTGAGAAGGAGCAAATGAGCCAGATACCTTATGCATCAGTAGTCGGGAGCTTGATGTATGCTCAAGTCTGTACTCGTCCAGATATCGCTTATATTGCTGGAATGCTAGGCCGTTATCAGACTAATCCTGGCCTAGATCATTGGAAAGCAGCTAAGAAGGTACTTCGATATCTGCAAGGGACGAAAGACTATAAGCTGACTTATAGAAGAAGTGATCATTTAGAAGTGGTGGGCTATTCTGATTCTGACTTTGCCAAATGCAAAGATGACAAGAAATCCACTTCGGGCTATATCTTTATGTTAGCAGGCGGCCCTATCTCTTGGAAGAATCATAAACAACAGTTGACTACAACTTCCACAATGATGGCAGAGTACATTGCTGTCTATAACGCAACCTGTCATGGAATGTTGATTAGAAACCTGGTCACTGGACTCAAAATTGTTAATTCCATTTCTAGACCATTGAAGCTTTACTGTGATAATTCAGCTGCCGTTAGTTTCTCGAACAGTAACAGTTCGACTGGAGCTGGTTTATATCTCGATACGAAATATCTATTTGTACGTGAACGTGTTGAGGAAAATAATCTTTGTATCGAGTATATTAGTACTAAGGATATGCTTGCGGATCCAATGACTAAAGGTCTCCCTCCTAAGGTTTACGAAGAACATGTTCGGAATATGGGATTATGTAAAGACCTTATTTGAGCATATTGTACTAGCTTATGTTTTATGTTTAATGAAATTTCCTCAAGTTTGATTTTGTATGTCTGTTAGAATATGTTCAACCGGTATAATGGCATATAGACAAATAAAAGTTACAAATCAAACAAAGGGCTTACGCGTATTTTGATCATGACGATTAGGTTTTAAATTAAGGCTATAGTATGATTAATGGGGGTCCTGAGTCGCATAATGATTCAAAGGCTGTATTTTTCTGCTATAGTACTTGTTTAAGGCTAAAATGAGTGTTAACTCCTGATCAGGCTTATCTAATACTCATAGTAAATGATTACTCGGCTAAGTGGGAGAATGTAAGATTAAATATATTATGTTTAATATTTAATCTATAGCCATCTTAATCATTTACATTATAGAGATCAAAATATATAATAACCTATTATTTAATTAGTTGGTAATTGTTGATGGACCATATTACCCTTAGTAACTAATTAGGTTTCCTCCTGGGTGCTTATATAAGGAGAGTTATGTGGAGGTTTAAGGGTTACTCAGTTTCACAATTCACACCCCATAAGTCATAACATCAATAAGGTTTTCGGCCTCCTCTCCATAACCGATACCCTTTTCGGTTTCTAAGTTCCCATCATCAGTCAGCACCCTAAGGAGGAACCAGATCAAGATGACAGGCATGTCGAACTCCCTAACTGGATTCTCCTCTGCACTATCTGCTGTGACAGGTATGATTTCACATGTTTTCCTTCATGAACAAACAGAACTGAACCAACATTCGTGCTTTGTATTAGCGTCAACTTCCCGTTGGCCAGTTTTATAATTTTAGACCCATTTAGAATTTATAAAATACTAAAACCCAAGTATGCTTAGGCTCTTAACTAGTCCATTAGGCCAACCATTCATTCAACCTCTTCAGGAAAAAAAACCAGAGGGCCCATACATGATAAAAAATTTAAATAAATAGATCATTTTACTACCATAGTTTAATTTTGTTTATATTTATCACACACAATTATCGTTCTATAACTAATTATATATAAGTTAAAATTTTTGAAGGCCCATTTTTATAAATTGAACAAAGACCTCCGAGGGCCCTTGAATTCTCCGAAACGACCTTGTTACACCGGTCACCGGGACTTCATGTGTGTAAATAAATCTTATACTACACTCAGATTAAACTTACTAGTCCTTAACTACAAAATTGTCATATTTTTATATTAAGCATTTTGTTTGTTACACCTACAAAATTGAATCCGTAACAAAAAAGAATGCCTTTCAAAAATAAATATAACCAAAAAAGAATAATTATATTTAGAGAAAAATGCCCGGATAGTTCCTGTGGTTTCGCATTTTTTCACCTATAGTCCCCAACTTTCTAAAATTACTTGAATAGTCCCCAACTTTTCATTTTTTGTTCCCGGATAGTCGCCGTGTCTAACTTCAGTTTGTTTTCTCTGTTAAGTGGTGTGAAATGACAAAAATGCCCTTTCCTTTAAAATGCCAAACCACAGGGACTATCCGGGCATCTTCTACATTTTTAGAGAAAAACCCCACCACCACACTTTCCGGCGAACTTTTCCAGCGAAATTAATTTCCGACGACTTTAAATCTTGAACGCGAGTTATTCCGGCACCGCCGCCTTTCCGGTGAACTGACTTCGACCAAAACCACCACCCATCACTATTCACGAACTCCAACCGTACACCACCACAGAAATCTCACATAGATTTTCACTTACAAAATACCAAAACCAAAAGAAATAATAATAATAATAATAATAATAATAATAATAATAATAATAATAATAATAATAATAATAATAATAATAATAATAATAATAATAATAATAATAATAATAATAATAATAGTGATAATATATTAAATTCTAGAAAATACTCACAGTATCCTGGCGAGCTTCTCGTTGACGGTGATGGAGTCCTCCGACAAAACACTCAACTGTTCCAACGAGTACGGATGCTCCGGATCTCTAATGTCCCTCACACAATATGTATCTAAACTAAAGTCAAAGATCACAATTACCTTCCTTACTACCAAATTATTATAATTTAAAAAAAAAAAACAGAAACCTAAGCTAAGAATAAATAAAAAAAAAAACATTAGAAAGGATATCATAGATGTCAAGAGGATAAAGGGCATTAGAGTGAAGATGAAGATGATCTGGTCGGGTGGTTCTCTCTTTCTTTTCACGTACAATTGGATTTGCGTTTATTAAGCCCAGAGTCATTGCTGCTGCAGCTGCTTGAGGATGACTAGAAGATTTGGCTGATGTTTGTTTATTGTTGTTTAAGAGGAAGGAAGAGTGGTGGTTTTAAGTTCCAGTTTGAGAAACGAAACTGGGTACTTGTGCAATTTCTGTGGTGGTGTACGGTTGGAGTTCGTGAACAGTGATGGGTGGGGGTTTTGGTCGAAGTCAGTTCACCGAAAAAGCAGCGGTGCCGGAATAACTCGCGTTCAAGATTTAAAGTCGCCGGAAATTAATTTCGCCGGAAAAGTTTGCCGGAAAGTGTGGTGGTGGGGTTTTTCTCTAAAAATGTAGAAGATGCCCGGATAGTCCCTATGGTTTGGCCTTTTAAAGGAAAGGGTATTTTTGTCATTTCACACCCACTTAACAGAGAAAACAAACTGAAGTTAGACACAGGGACTATCCGGGAACAAAAAATGAAAAGTTGTGGACTATTCAGGTAATTTTAGAAAGTTGGGGACTATAGGTGAAAAAATGCGAAACCACAGGAACTATCCGGGTATTTTTCTCTTATATTTATGTACTTCTAAAGGAAAGATAAGGTAATATACAAGTCCTTGAAATTACGGATTTACCTCCCATGGTGAAGAATGAAATGTAAAGACTGACAAACTTCACGTTTATGTCAGGCATTCTTAAATTTACCCCTTTCTCAACGATTTTATCTTGTGTCAGTCCCCGTGAATGTAATATTTGTGTCTTTGTGAGTAAATGTTGCATAATCTACTATCCCATTGAATTCTTTTGTCATGGAGATCTTAGATTTAATTCTATTGTTGCATTTGGTACTATTGTGTTAAATGGTTACCTAGAGTACACTCACTTTTTTTAATAGGATTAATTTCACATATGTCAACAGTTCGAGTCTGAGCCACCCCATGTTTTAGTCTACCGTGCGTTACGCGGCTTACGCCAAAAAGATTCTCTATTTTGGTGGCGCAAGCCCCTGCTACTGGCAATGGGTGGTATGGTTTCCCGAGGAACGCCGTTAGCCAAACTCTGACGCCAGCATAGACCCTGTTAAGACAATATAGTCTGGCCAGAGTAGGATTATGGCCCGCTGTTTAGGAGGGTGTGAGATCTCTTCCACAACAAGTTAAAGATTCTCACCGTTCAAAAAAAATTTTCGCATATGCGTTTACAAACTTGAAAATTTTCATATATACTTAACTATAACTAAAAATATCATATATGCACTTATAAAATAGTTAAAATATCAAATATACTCAATTTATTAATAACAATCTAATAAATAATCATTTTACCCTTATTTTTTGAACTTTAAGTTTTCATATATGCTCAATTTTTAACTTCATATTTTTATATAACACATTTTAAGCTTAAATCTATTTTTACCTATTTTTATTTTATTTATTTTATTTTATTATAAACAATAGTATTCTTCATTTATAATATTTGAAGTATAATAATAGTAGAATTGTAATTTATTAAATTGTTTTAATGAATTAGATATATGATATTTATAATTTTACAAGGGTACATATATTTTGCAAATTTATAGGGCTATTTATGAAATTGCCCTCTTTTAATAAAAATGTTATATCTATATACACCATCATCATCATCATCATACTCATCATCATACTCAGTAAATCCCATTAATAGGAAGATAAAGGTAGGGTCTGAGGAGGGTAAGATGTAGATAGAGAGGCTGCCTCCAGTGAGACCCCCGGCTCGATAGTAGTTTTGCATCAAGCCTTGAACATAAGACACATAACACTCAGCAATCGGGACAAAGACCGATTAGTGCATGTACCCTTTTGTCTTTCAGCTATCAACGCCAGCACATGATGCATGATTAACCGTCCTTGGCTTTTAACGTTATTTTCACGAAATTAGTAAAATAACGTTAAAATTAGTGCACTTTCACTTTTGCCCATCAAGGGCCCACACATATATACATTATATGCGCATACCGCAAGCAAGACCCACACATATATACATTATATCTATATACACACAAACACATAATAGTTTTTTTTATCATGATTCACCAAAAAAAATCAGTTAATACATCTATTCGTACTTAAGACTACCCGGTGTGGTTTGGTTAGTCCCCAAAGAGATTACCCGTCACGTAGGCACCACCTCACCATGGGTGGAGGACTATCCCCTTGGGGACTACCTAAGAGTGTGAAAGACTACTCAACCTATTATAAAAAAACCAATATAATATAATATATAATAAAGGGGGGAGAGAGAAGTCAGAGGGGGGGCCCACTTGCTTGCCTCGTCTCCAACAGCTTGGAGAAGACGCCGGTGCCGCGACGAGCCCAGGGGGCGGTGTGTGACGTGGGGGACGAACCGGGACGGAGAGGGAACGGCCCCATACCCCATGTTCTAAGTCATGTTGGGTAAGAAAAAGTACACGAACTGTAAAAATACGCCACATTATTAATTTTGATGATGTTACAAGATATGTGGCTTTGGTAATTTATTTTCATGATGTTACAAGATGTGTCGTTTAGGTTGTTTATTTTCATGATGTTACAAGATATGTCGTTTTTTCCTCGTGACTATACGTTATTTATTATCATGTTGATTTAACCTTATAACATTACATCATTTTATTATTGTTGGTAGACATTATATAATTTTATACACAAAACCTTACACATTATACGTCAAAAAGTACACTAATGCTTATAGAATAACCACTGGTAAACACATAATTAAAATTACAAGCTCGTGTTTAACAGACTTTACGTACGGTGTAAAACAAGTAGAACCCGTCTTGAGATAGTTAGGTCGGATCATTTGAATGATTTCGAGTTGAGATTAAAACTAAATTAGTTCTCAGTTAATATACAAGTTTGAGCACCAACTTTATGATTAATTAGATTAGCGAGTTTATATAAATTTAACTAATAACTATCATATAATGATGATAAAAATACAAATAATATATATTGTTATATAATTGTATATATACAACAAATTATATATATACATAGAAATAACTGAATAATACTTACATAATAAATACACCAAGTGCAACCTGGATTTTATAAAATTATGCACAAGTCGAGTTGAGTTTAAAACTAAAAAAAATATATCGTACATTACGGCTTAACGTACTTCACGTACAACAACGTGCGTGATTTGTTTTATAACATGCATGATTAATGTTTTTAATATGCGTGATTATTGTGTTTCAACATGCGTGATTTTGGATTTTTGAGTTATAACGTGCGTGATTTTAAAATGAACGTGCGTAATTACCTGTCGTAAGTGATGTACGTTAAGCTTCCTCTAAAACTACATTAGTTCTCAATTAATATACAAGTTTGAGCCCGAACTTTATGATTAATTAGATTAGCGAGTTTATATAAATTTAACTAATAACCATCATGTAATGATGATAAAAATACAAAATAATATATATAATTGTATGTATACAACAAATTATATATACATAGAAATAACTGAATAATACTTGCATAATAAATACACCTAGTGCAACTAGAATTTTATAAAATTACTCACAAGTCCGGAGTTTTATACATTTTTTTAAGGTGTGAATTATTCACGAATGTCGGGAGGTCTAGCATACGTTGTCTTAACGGGTCTGCGCTAGAGAGCCCATTCACACAATAGATCCCCAATTTTAACCCCTTAACGAGAAACCCCTATCACCCAGACTTAAACTTGAGACCTGGAGGGGAAAACTCACCCGGGCCCACCATAAGTGGAACTTAAATACCCGTAGCCACCACTAGAGCACTAGTGATGGTTGGTCCAGAGTTTTAAACATGATGAGTAGAAATGTAGAATTAATTCCAGTTCTTGTAAATTAAATAAATAAAGACCAAACTGGCATTAATTTTCTACCATTATTTATTATTCCTAAAGTTCAAAATCTTGGCCAGGTTTTTGGGTTCAAATTTTGGCAACCTTTGAAAGCTTGAAACTTAAAACAAATTTAAAAGAGGGTGTGGCCAAGAATCATGTGAAGTGCATCAAATGTAACCCTTGCATTAATTATAAGCACACACTTTCACTTATAGCATGTGTGTGTATATATATTGATGTGCATGCATGCTTATTATCCAACCCTTCTGATTCTTTAACTCCTGCTCAGTCTCTTGGTTTTGACCATAAGCCATCCCCCCCCCCCCCCCCCTCTCTCTAAGTTTGTCTTGTAAAACCCTAAAAGAAAGCCACAAACTTTACCACATGAAGAACATATATTCCAACATCTTGCTTCTTGTGACTATAGTTTTCTTGGTACTTAACCTTGGTGAAAGTCTCCATCCTCATCATTGTAAGAGCAATATACTTGCATAAGTAAAGTATTAATATATTCATGTTTATATATTTTATATCATATGAAATTGCATTACATATTAATAGTTTTCTACCTTGTATTTTAGTTACAAATAATCGAGGACAAGGCGGTCTTAGTCGATCCCAAAGTCAAGAACATCCTAAGGTTTGTTTGTTTGTTTGTTTCCCTCCGAAATTAGTTTTAAGTTCTTTTCGCGTATTAAACTATGAAAAATTAACAAATCTACGTTCTTATATTTCACTATCGGTTTAGGGTTAACTTTCAGCTTCTTGTCGATTGAGGCTTATTTATTATTATTAAGTTAAATTTTGATTTTGTAGAAAGGAGAACGCGTAGAGCTTGGGATGGATCTATACCCGACAGGATCAAGCATACCCGATTGTTCACACGCGTGCGGACCATGTTCTCCTTGTAGGAGAGTGATGATAAGTTTCAAGTGTTCCATGACTGAATCATGTCCAGTGGTCTATAGATGTACTTGCAGGGGTAGATACTATCATGTTCCATCTAATTGATCACTCTTCATGGATACAAACTTGGACAGTTAATTGGACTTTGATGGGAGATTTGTTGAATTAATATAGTTGTTAAATTAGAAGATTAATTTAGAACATTTTGGAACTAAGTTTTGTGGATAGGATCTTTGAGATTGTAACTTTTGTCACTAAGTTAGCTATTTTAGTTTCTTGTTATTTCATAGTTTTTTTTTATCAATTAGGTATTGTGACTTTAGTTTTGCTCATTGGTATAATATTTCAGTTATTTCAAACTAGTGTTATGAAGTTGTTTTATGCAAAACCAATTTTAAATAGAGATCTACAAAACCTTATAAACACATGTATATATTGTTATAACTATGCATAAAACGGTTATATTGTTATACGGTTATTACGGTTCGCCTCTTCTAAACTTCTTCACAACGGATCAGGACTAGAGGTGCACAAAAAACCCGAACTCGGGTATCAGAAAAACCGGGTTTTTTTAAACCCGATCCTACCCGTAGGGTACGAACCGGGTATGCATATTTTGTTCAATACCCGAACCCGGGTTTTTTCGTACCCGGGTTTTCAGCATACCTGTGTTTTCATAAAACC
This sequence comes from Helianthus annuus, assembly GCF_002127325.2. Taxonomy (NCBI): domain Eukaryota; kingdom Viridiplantae; phylum Streptophyta; class Magnoliopsida; order Asterales; family Asteraceae; genus Helianthus; species Helianthus annuus. Next base: position 3,995,396 of record NC_035442.2, on the reverse strand, counting down.
CGTACCCGGGTTTTCGTAATACCCGGACCCGTTGTGTACAACAACTTTTTTTGAATGTTTAGAGCTTGTGTGAGGCTTTTTGGTAGATTTCAAGGCATACAATATGTGAAAATAAGGTAGCGTTTGGTATGCAGGAATGAGAGGTGGAATGGAATGGATGATTACGAGGGAATGAAGAAAAGGGTGTTTGGTTGGTCAATTGAATGGAATCACCCATTCCAAAATGCATTCCATTTCCTCAAAATCATTCCTTCCACCCCCCATTTTTTTTTCCATTCCATCCCTCTTGCACCATTCATCAACAACACTACAACCCACCACATTTGCCACAACCCACCACCACCCACCACCGACGCCATCGCCGCCACCCGCCACCACCTCACCCCGACAGCCACCGCCGCCGCCGCCACCCACTTGCCACCGTTATCACCCACAGTTGCGACCAACTGCTAACGACACTCGTTGCCGCCGCCCACCACCGTCATCGACACCACCACCACCAACCGTCGCCGCCGCCACCATGTAACACCTCGTAAAATCACGTCCAATGATGTATTGACACGTGTAATAAACCCTGATGAAGTCAAACAGCGAAGTTTAGGGACTAAATTTTCGAAAAATCAAAAACTTTGATTTTGAAAGGACTAGAAGTGTTAGCATAACTAAAATAAGTTTCTAAATAACCTCTCACGATGATGATGTTCACAAATGTGCCACTTGATGATAAAGTGTAGCCGTTTGCGTAATTAATTGAAAGTTTGCGCAATGAAGGGTTAAAAGCGTCAACATGTTAATTCTTACCTCTGAGTGACCTTTTAACAAACCGGGAGCTTCATAATATTTAATTATACTCTCGGGAATGCCAAGTAATGGCCAACTAAGGTTTTTATGCCTATAAGTAAAGTTACGCGCAACTTTGCAAGTTAGAGGGGCTAAAAGTGTCAATATGTTTAATTATACCTCTGAATGATATTTTAGCGAACCCGAAGCATCGTGATGTTTAATAATACTTTCAAGGATGCCTAATATGGATTAGATGAGGCTTCAATGCTAATAAATGATGAAATGCGCAAGTTTGCGCAATAGAGGGGCCTAAAGCGTCAACTTTTGAATCTACGCCATCCGGGGACCATTTAAGCAAGCGGGAGCGTATTAATATTTAAATATATGCTGGAGAATGATTATTATGGGCAATGGAAGGCTTAGATATCATTAATCGGCATTTCGCGCTACTTTGCGCAATTAAGGGACTAATTGCGTCAAACTGCAAAAGGAGGTCGAATCGTATGGTAACGGACCTTCCGGAATATGTTCATAAGTTAAACATACCTTATTTATCCTTTATATAGCTTAGATATAGGCTTAGAGGTGTTTAGTGCGCAAAAATAAACTTTTATGTCATGCAGGGACTAAAAGTGTCAAAAAGTGCAAAAGTTTGCACTTTTGCGCATATCTTGCATTCTGAATATCCCCGGACACCCAAAAATTTATGTAAGCACTAAAATATTTTATTTTAGTGTGTGGCATGATAAAATTCCATTCGTCGCGTCGTTTGGATCGTTTTTCGCGTCCGTTCGTGTTTCGTCGTAATTAGACGCACAACGTGACCGTACGACCAAACGAACTGACATCCGACATATTCTTGAGCATGTTTCATGTCCCTCATGTTTAGGCATCATTATAGAGGCTTAAAAATGGTTTAACGGGCCTCAAACGCATCAGAAAGGGGCTAGAAGCATGCAGGGACCAAAACTGCCATTTCAGAAACTTAATTTCCAGCTGTTACCAGCTGTTACCAGCTGTTTCCAGGTGTTTAAAGTGGGTTTTTATCAATCTAGGGGCTGCCCATTGTTTTGTAAACCATGGGTAATAGGTGTATGGCTCAGATTTGATCACGGTTTACGAGAAACGATCCTAACGGTTCTCAAAATCCTATAAATACCCACCTTGATCTTTCCCCAAACTCACACCTTGATCTTGAATCCTCTAAGTTGGAGACCTTGCTCTTCATACCTGAGAATTTAGGATCAACCCTCCTTGCTTGGACCCTTTGTAAGTGTCCCCTTTCATGCTTAGTTTAATTTTAGCGGTTGTAACCGAAAGTCAAGCGTCTTCGATAAACGCTTTGACTTTTAAACGGTTGAGCCATGGTTCGCTTCGAACATGGCTACGTGATCGTAATTAGGTAGGCAATTAACCCTCAAAAGGGCGCCTCCTAATTACCACATTTACTTGGTTTAATTGTCGGATCAACTTAAAGTCAAACGGGTTAGTTTTAAATAAAGTACATAGCTATTAATATAAATGTTATAAAATCAGTTTTCTCACATTAATAACTTGGTAAATATTAGTTGAACATGCCTAAGCATGATTCAACCCGACAATTCTAAGTATAGGCCCGGTTCGGAGCCGAAAGTCGCGAAAGTTGACTTTTGCTTTGACTTTCAGTTCTGACCCGAATTAGACTTATTTAGATATGCCTTAGGATTCCTTTAGGATCATGTTATAGGTTAGTATAACCCTCTGAGGTTATACAACCTGAATCCTTAGTTATCCTATTCATTTGCAAGTTTCCGTTATATGCCGAATTGTTGACCGTTATGCCCTTTTGACCTTAAAACGATATTTTTGAAAATGTGAGAGGATAGAAACCTTCACTACTAAATTATAAACTTGTCCATAAAATTTGACATCAGTTTGAGGTCTAGATTAGGAGTTATGCTCAATAGCGTAATTAGAAGCTTCTTTAGTAATTAAATAGCGTAAATTGCATATAGCCTATCTAAACCCAAATTTTTATACAAAACTTTGTACCTACTGTATTAAAATAATATTTTGGGATTTTTAGAAATTTTTATTTAATTTTAGGGTGAGCATAACTTAGCGTTCTAAGCTTAATTCGGCTAATGCCGGTTTTGCCCTTTTGGGCTATAAAATGAGTTTTATATATCCAATTGACCCCAAACCTTTTTCTACTGATCTAGTATGTTAAATAAATTATTTTGAGCCTTCTGGAATTTTAAAAATATCAGCTTTCTATATAAAACCCGGAAATGGCTCCAAATCGCCTTTTTAAGCGTTTTTAACGCATAAGTATGTGCTAGAACCTAATTAAGCATATGAGGTTGAAACCTACTGATGTATTCAGTAAAATTTTATATTTTAAACAGTAGGAGGATATCTTAAGATCAGAATTCCAGTTTTGATCTTTTAAGCATATGTGAAATTACCAAAACGCCCCTACGGAGTCTAGGATGATTAAGATTGATAAATTTCACATAGGACTGATACCCTACTGTTATAACTTGGTAAAATGAGTAGGTTTACTGGTTTATTCAGACCTGTAACTCAGAATGTCATTTAAACCCTTTTTATACCCTTTTAAATGACCAAAATGCCCTTATGAGGCATAGTTTGGGTTTAAAACCACTTGGGGCATAATGGAAGGTATCTTACTGATATCACAACATGTTTAAGGCATATTAACTTAGGAAACTTGTATATGACTCTTATGGTTACTCGTTACGCACTTTATGCGTTCGGATCGGCGTAGGTAACTAGTTTACCCATTATAGCCGAAACGGGTCAAACCATATCATTTCGGTCTCAAAATCCAGAATGTGATTAAGTTACCCATATTAAACAAGTATGCAAGCTTGTTGGGTCAAAACCATATTCTAAAAACGGTCTTCGCCTTATCATGCGTTTAAACCGTAATCTTCATTTAAGAACTAACCGGTCTAGGCTTAGGCCAAATTAAAGACCCGTTAGAAATCTAATAGGTTATAAAAACCTTCGTTCCAGATTTAGGAGCCCAGTAAAAGCTATCCGTACTTGCTTGGTGGTATACGGCTGGGATTAAATTTATATTTAGCTCAGGTAAATACTTTTAACTTATTTTCCCTTATACGGGCTTGGGGGTACGGTATATAAAATACCGCTTGGTCGGGCAATTGACCCCAACTCATTAGTAGTTGGGTACTATCAATGTGACCCGTTTAAAAACCTGGTTTTGTTTGTTTTTACGCCTTTGGGAGCTTAATGACCATGTCCCGGATATCCTTGGCATCATTTTTGGCCACGACCTTGACACCCGGGTGTAGGCGTACACCCGGTATTATGTCCATATTATTAAGGTATAAACGTTGGCTTCCCGCCGCGGACTTATACTAAGTGGTGTGCCATTTAACCTTAAACCCGATACGACTCGGGCGACTGAACGCACAACAAACATGTAAATCTTTTACAAGTTTAACTTTGATTAATTATTCCCAAGTTATAAAATGTTTTATGCCTTGTGCATTCAAATCAATTTTTAAAAACCTTTTCAAAATGAGTCAGTTAAATTGTATTTACCAGTGAAAACTGACGTATTTTCCCAAAAAGGCTAGTGCAGGTACTACGCGTAATAGGCTGGTTTCTCCTAGCATCAAATAGAAGTCTCGCAAGCTTAGATGCCTGAAGTCTGTTGAACAATGTTTTATTTTATTTGCGATCCGCCTGTGGATCTTTTACTTTCCGTAATGTAATACTTGGATATTACTTCATATCGGATTGTAATATATTTATCTTTTGCTTCCGATGTGCATTTAAATTGTGTGGTTTGACTATGATGATATCAACTACGTCACGTACTCCCCACCGGGCCCACCGGTGACACGTGGAAAATTGGGGTGTGACACACCAACCGCCACCTCTGCTGCTACCCACCACCAACGACCACCTTGCCACCTCCACCACTCGTCGTCGCCGCCGCACCCCCACTCGCCGCCACCACCACCACCCATCGCCGTCGCCGACACCCACCACCGCCACCTATAACCACCCACAATCACCACCACCACCACCACCACCATCACTCACCGCTGATTATATTACTCCGTTTTTCTTGCCTACCGAACAATACACAATAATAACTCATTCCATTCACACATGGTAACCAAACAAGATGTGGAATGGTAATGATCCATTACATTCCCTCGTTCATTCCATTACCCCGTCCATTCCATTCCTTCGCCCATTCCATTACCCCATACCAAACAGACCCTAAAGGTTTCCATTATATTTCTATGTTTTATGCCAAAAAATAATCGAAAAACCCAATCTATACCCGAACCCGTACCCGAACCCTACCCGACCAGTACCCAAACCCTACCCGGACCAAGAAATAAAGTATTCTAATACCCGGGTATTAAAAACCCGAACCTGAACCTACCCGAACCCGAGTAGTACACAGGATATAGACTTTCTGGCCAAAACCGGGCCCAAACCGGGTATGACCAATACCCAAAAAGTCAAAACCCGGTCATACCCGTACCTGGGTATATACCTGAACCCGGGTATTAAAAAAACCTGGTTTGTGCACCTCTAATCAGGACTCGGGAGGGTTAGTTTTTACACAAATCTTTTTTATTGAAGGGCCTTCAGTTTTGTTATAGGCCCATTGAGCCTTGAAGAAAGTATTTCAAAGTTTTTTTTAGCCCATCCAGTAACGGTGTGTGTAGGGCTGTAAACGGATCGCACGAACACGAACACAGCCTTATTCGCGTTCGTTTGTTAAAGAAATAATGTTTTTTAGCCTTGTTCACGTTAAACGAATTTTCTGTCGAACAATTCACGAATTGGACGCTTACATGAAAGAGAAGCCAATGACCGTTCATAATGGCACGCTTCTTGGTTGGTTTTTGCCTTTGGTGACAAAACAATCGTAAATATTTATATATTTTTTTAAACTAACAAACTAAATTTTTAAAAGGAAATTAACAACTTACACCGTTAGTCCATGTGGTTTATGAAAAGTAACAAGATCAGGTACTAATAGTTTAAAGTCACACTCTGAGATTCTAACGTTTCGTTTTGTAACAACCTTAGGTATTAATACTAACTTTTATTTTCTATTCTGTTAAGTTGGAGTGAATTTACTAAAATGCACTTTTGCAACTATAGGGGTCATTTATGTAATTAATTTTATTTTAAAGCTGGAATGATTTGTGTAATTACACAAACGGTCCCTGATTTAAAATATAACTAATTACATAAATAGGCCCTGTAGTTAAAAAATGGTATCTTGGTAAATTCACTCCAATTTAACAGAAAAGTTAATAGAAGTTAATGTTAATACCCCATGTTGACATGTTGTTCAAAATGAAATGTTGAAACCTTAGAATGTGACTTTATACTATTAGTGCCTGACTTTGTTAATTTCCATAAACCACAGGGATTAACAGTGTAATCTTTTCTCTAATTATATAATATTTAAATACAGTATGTAATACTTTTTATATTTTATTATATTATATTTATTTATTTATTTATTCATATGATATTAAAACTTAAATTATATATTACATAAATAAAGTAGTTATTTATTTATCTACTATAAATAAGCAACATTTCAATGCATAGAGATGTTGTACTTATAGTCCTAAAGTTGATTGATATTTTACTTTTAATTTAAAAGTTTTCATTTTATAATTTTGTTTTACTTTCAACTTTGGTCCCCTACATTTTCATATTTGGCAAAATTTTCGTTTTACCTTTTGTTCTAAATTTTGCAAGTTAACATGACGCAAAGTTCGTGTGTGGTTCAATGTTTTTTACGTTTTGTTTTACGCTTCGTTCTATATTTTTCAAGTTAACATGGTGCAACATGCGTGTGTGGTTCAACGTTTTTATGTCATCTATTTTTCCCGTTTGACAGACCCGTCGCAACGGCGCGGGTCTTTAATCGACTTAGTTATTATTTTCATGTTTTACGTCTAGGTCTCATTTCTCCGCATTAACACACCGTAACTTCAGTGTTGGTGGTCACTGATGGTGATGTGGTATGGATACTATTTGTCATGGTTTTACGACCCACCACAACGCACAATACTAGTTGGATATAAATGTAAAAGTAAATAATGATGTGAAGATGTAAGGAGGTTTGTGGGATGAATTGGTTTGATTGAAAAAAAATTAAAAAGTTTGTTTTGGGTGTTGCTAATATGTTAGACGACCATACATATTTTACTATTTTAGGGTTTTTGAATTTACTCTAGATGATCTTAGGGGCTTCCAACTTCCAAACTTATATTAGGTTTTTTAAGCTTTGGAAGTTTCATAAGAGAAGAAAAAAAGGGTTGAAGGTTAGCACATTGATGAGTCAATTACTTGCTCAAATGTGGACTTTTCTATAAAGAGGCTATTTCGGCTCTAGTCATCGTTTCATCCATCCGTCTTAGATCTGTTTTGATTAATTCTTACAGTCCACGCACGTGGATCATTTGTTTCATCATCATCGTACTCAGTAAATCTCACTAATAGCAAAACTAAGTTAGGATCTGAGGGTAAGATATACACAACCTTACCTTTACCCCGTAGGAATAGAGAGACCGCTTCCAGTGAGACTCCCGACTCGATAGTAGTTTTGCATCAAGCCTTGGACCTAAGGCACATAACACTTAGCAATCGGTACAAAGACCGATTGGTGCATGTACCCCCTTGTCTTCAGCTATCAACGCCACCACATGATGCATGATTTACCCCCCCCCCCCCCAAAGCGCCCACACATATACACATTGTATGTGCACACCGCAAGCGGAGTTTGAAGATTCTAAAACATTGTATAGTGTATGTTTCCATGTTTTTAAATCATTATACTAGTCAATATGTCCGAGTAGACATGTCATTCCTCATTTTTGACTCTCGCGCAAATGAACATTCTTTAAACCAGCCGACGATATGCATGCTCGTGCATAGTGATCAAACATGAAGACTTCTATTGGGAACGAATGTTGTTATTCAGGGTCGAAACTATATTTTCTTCTACAAAATTAGCTTTTCTCAAGAGTCAACATTAGAAAGATAATAAAACTAGACTTCAGCTTTGATGAATGTTTACATGAACTTATCTCGAATTACTTTCTCGATTTCTTCCATTTTTTGGATGATTGTAGGGTTCATAAGATCTCGCGCTTCCTTTATCAATGTTCCTTCTCTGCTAAAATGGTAAGCATTCACCACCGCTTTGATCCACGTATGCAGCTTCTCCGGTGTCCTGCAAAACCATAACATTATTATTCAAATAATATAAATTTATAAAGGCATATTGAATTTTAATAATTCCAACTATTCGCTGTTGGTCGCCAACAGTCCCAACTTCAAAAATAACCACTGTCAGTCCCAACTATTGACATATTGACCACCAATGGACCCTGACTAACAGAACCCTAACGCCGTTAGTCTCCGGTTGCCGGAAAACCGTTTTTGTCCATAAAAAGGTTTCTAAAGGTCCGATCTAAGGTTACAAAGAGGTTTGGGGTGAAAATGTTGAGTTTTCCGGCCAAAAAGTTGAGTTTTCCGGCGAAAAAGAATTTTTCCGACGACTTTAATAATTGGGGCTTTTACTAGAAAAGAGTTCCCAAAAGTCCATAATAAGCTTATTCGGGACGAAAATGGTGAGTTTTCCGGCCAAAAATGAGTTTTCCGGTCAAAAAACGTTTTTCCGGCTACCGATACTAACAACGTTAGGGTTCTGTTAGTCAGGGTCCATTGGAGGCCAATATGTAAAAGTTAGGACTGCCAGTGGTTATTTTTAAAGTTGGGACTGTTGGCGGCCAACAGCGAATAGTTGGAATTATTAAAATCCAATATTCCATTTATAAATTATAATCATATTTGATAAAGAAATCTGACGGACTACATACGTATATAAATTATCGAAATCCTTTCCTTCAAGCTCGTCACCAGGGGTAAAAGCGTCATTTAGCGCGGATAACAACCTTTCAGGATCTTCAATAGTAAGAAGATACTTGACAATCCGAACCTCTTTCGGCATAAGCCTTTGAAGATTCCCTCTTGCTGTCATGTACAAATGATACAATATATCTTTCACCTATCATTAGCCACACAATAGTAAACAACTCATCAATATTAATCAAAAAAATCGAAAGACGTCAAATAATTTAGGTCTGCAAACGAACACAAACACGAACAAGACCTTTTTTGTGTCCGTTTGTAAAGGAAATATATCTGTTCATGAACACTTACCAAACGAGATTTTCTGTTTGTGTCCGTTCGTTAAGGAACTGAACGTGTTCGTGTTTGTTAATTAAAAGTGACAAACACAAACTAGGGGTGTTCATCGAATCGAATATCGAATTTTCGAATTATTCGAATAATTTTTATTTTTCCTTGAATTCGTATTCGATTCAAATTCGATTAAAACTTATCGAATTCGATTCGAATTCGTATTCGAATAAAAAAACCCAATTCGTATTCGATTCGTATTCGATTAAAAATTCGAATTCGAATCGAATTCGAATAAATTCGTTTTAATTTAGATTCTTTAAAAACATGTAAATAACTATCAAAATGAAACATAAATTTTAAAGCAGCCATAAAGCACGGTATCACATTAAAAAGTTCCAAATAAAGTACTATAATTCTAAAATTCAAAACTAGAAGTCGGGAATAACCACTTCAGATTAAAAGATAATATTTTTAGGGTTAGAGATCTATTGATAGATTTGTTACTTAGGTTTTAATTGTGGGCCATGTAATGGGTAATTTTAATACTTGGAATAAATTTTGAAAATAATTTACACTATAGCCTAATAAAAGTTGTATATGTATTATATATAAAAATAATTAATAAAAATGTATTATTTTTATTCGAATTTCGAATCGAATCGAATTTGAAATTATAAATTCGTATTCGATTCGTATTCGATTCGTATTCGATTTACTTGACTCGAATTCGAATTTTTATAATCGAAACGAATTCTTGATAATCGAATCGAATTTAAACGAATTTCGAATTTTTCGAATTCGAAACGAATTCTGAACACCCCTAACACAAACTAATGTTCATGAACACAAATGAAAACAAACGAACATAAACAAGCATTCATGAACATAATATATAATACACTAATATTTATTAAATATTTTATTTGTCGGAATTTTGAAGTAATTAAATAAAATGTTAAATCTAAAAACACTAATGAACTATCGAACACAAACGAACATAAACAAACAAGTTACCGAACGTTCACGAACACAAATGAACAAACACGACCTCTGTTCATGTTCGTTTGTTTATCAACACAACGAACTTCCGATCGAACGGTTCACAAACTGTTCGTTGAACGTTCAGTTCATTTGCAGTCCTAATCAATATATTTCAACAACATTCGAGCGTTGACCAAATGCTCAACATCTTTTCATCAAATTCCGATGACACATTCGGCTAAAAAAACATTTTAAACATATTTACCTCGTCTTTCATCATATCCGTCTCCTTTGCAGCTGACCAAGCTTTAGTAATCATTAAAACCAGTGCGGAATCTAATTGATTTTTTTCAGCCAAATTATCGATTTTCCTACAAGCAGCATCGACAGACGGAGAATTGATAATATCCTGAAATTTTAATTCTGCAGCATTAATTGCTTCAATGCTTTCGGTTGCAGTATCATACGCTTGTACAGCAGCCAAGCATGTGTTGCCAATTTTCGCAATTGCTAGCCACATAAAATAAAAAGATTGTTATAAAATTAGTAGTAGCATAAAAAAAAAGACCGTAAGAATTAGCATAAAAAGATTTAGAGTAAAGTACACGGATGGTCCCTATAGTTAACCAAAATTTTGGATTTAGTCACTAGCTTTTTTAAAGTACACGGATGGTCCCTGTGAATTGCATTTTGTAACGCATTTAGTCCCCATCTTTTGCCAAAAGTACATGGATGGTCCCTGTGGTTTGCACTTTGTAACGCATTTAGTCTGGGGACTATATGTGTTCTAAATGCATTACAAAATGCAAACCACAGGGACCATCCGTGTACTTTTGGCAAAAGTTGGGGACTAAATACGTTAGAAAGTGCAAACCACAAGGACCATCCGTGTACTTTTGAAAAACTAGGGACTAAATTTAAAATTTTGGTTAACCACAAGGACTATCCTTGTACTTTACTCAAAGATTTAGTAAAGATCACAACGAAAAATTTTCCTTACAAAATGGAGTGTTACCATTTTGTTCGACCTCATTATCGTGATAAGATTCTGCGACAGCGTGAAGATGCATAAAGAATTCTTTTGTGAAATCTTTGCGTTGCCTGGCAACTATATCACCAATTTCAGAAGGGGCGTTTTTGACGATTTGAAGAAGTTCATTGTGTCTTTGTACGTCTTCGTCTACCTGCATAATATTGTATGTAATCACTAGATGAGTGTGCGCGTGATTATGTGTGTGTATATTGGGCCATATTAAACGTGAAAGGAACATACTTTCGGATCAATATTTATGAACAGGTGTTACAAGGTAATAAACAAATGAGTTAATTACGTTTTTGGCCCCTGTGGTTATATCACTTTTACCATATTAGCCCAAAATAAGAATTTTTAACATATCTGCCCCCATGGTTTCTATAACTAACCATTTTGGCCCCTAAGTCTATAGATCACGGGGGCCAAAATGGTTAGTTATAGAGACCATGGGGGCAGATATGTTAAAAATTCTTATTTTGGGCTAATATAGTAAAAGTGATATAACCACAGGGGCTAAAAACGTAATTTACTCTAAACAAATTTAGGGACTTACTACATAACCGAGTCCCTTTTTTTTTTTACGAACTTACAAAATAAGCCCTTAAATGTTGATTTTGAAAGTACATTCCCTAAATCAACAAACGACTGAATGGTTGTTCGTTTTACATGAAATTTGTCCTTACAAAAGTTTCCAGAAAATTTATGTATTCGTGGTAGATCCAAAACAGAAAATTTTTCATGTTTCATGGCATAAAATATGAGAAATTTTAGATTAGAGTAAAATGCCATTTCCGTTGAGGTTTGGCTACTTTTGCGACTTACGTCCAAAGGTTTGTTTTTGCGCATCTGGATCCAAAAGGTTTGAAATCTTGCTGTTTTCATCCATCTCGTTAACTCCATCCATTTTTTAACATTAAGTCAGGGGTATTTGCGTCATTTTAGACACTTTTTGTGATGATTAAAGGGTTTCGGTGGGGAGAAAGTCAACAAAGGCGGATCTTTATTTCCTATAGTATGTCTAAAAAGACGGAAATGCCCCTCATTTATCGGAGAAAAACGGATGATGGAGTAAACAAGTTGGATGAAAATAGCAAGATTTCAAACCTTTTGGATCCAGATGCGAAAAAACAAACCTTTGGCCGAAAGTCGCAAAAGTGGCCAAACCTCAGGGACGAAATACGGCATTTTACTCTTCAGATTATCTACTGCAATAACTGAATTAAGAGCCATTAACAAGCAATATAATTAACTAAATTCAACTACCTCTTTCAACTTTCTTCCAAGTCTTAATAACTTATGTTTCATTCCAGGGTCATCTTCCTTATCCGCCCGATTTCGACACCTGTCAAAGAAATGAGGTCGAATCGTATCCCACTCTTTGCTAAAAGCTATTAATCGTCTCCAATCAATAGGATTAGGTTTGTCAACCATGAAAACATCAATCAATTTGTCACATATTCTATCCATTTTAGGGTCACCCGAATCATCACAAGTTTCCGGATTAGCTCTTGGGTCGGTTTGTTCATGAACCGACTCGTGATCTGCAGTAGAATCGTTTGGTACAGCTGTTGTGTCACCAACAACAGCTTTAAGTGTAAAGTTTGATTGTTGCAGTCTTTCTGCAGTCAACTTAAGACCTGTAAATGTTTATAAAGCTGTGATCATTTTTCGAAGCGATATACTTTAAAAAAGCACAGGGCGTTTAAGTCCCAAAAGCCGATGCGCGAAGTCCACATCTATGTACAGCCAAATAAGCTTTATTTACAACCAGAAACTGCATATATCTCATATTTTTTACATATAAATCTATTTATCAAGTAAACCTTTCATAGTTTTTGGATTCCTAAGCATAGTTGTTAATGGCGAATAGCGACAGATAGCGATAAGGTACCTATATGCTACATATCGAATAGTGATAAATAGCGAGCGCCTATTTTATAAAGGCAAATTGGAAAATAATAATCCCATCTTTCTGAAATTGGCCGATAATAATCCCAAGTCAGTTATTAGCCAATAATAATCCGACCTCGTCCAATTTTTTTGTAAAATAGACCGCCGTTAAAATAAGCTTAACGGAGTTAAGTTTTTTTCCGAATTACAAACCGATGTTTTAGGGCTTTTGATCAGAACGAGGATACGAGTCAATTGATGTAAAACTTACCTCGAAATTGTGTTCGAAATGGCTTGAATTTTGTTAATTGGAAGTTAAACACCCGAATTGAAGCACCGTTTTCGTGGGTCGGGGGCAGTATTTTGAGGTAAGTTTTACATCAATCGACTTGTATCCTCGTTCTGATCAAAAGCCCTAAAACATCGGTTTGTAATTCGGAAAAAAAACTTAACTCCGTTAAGCTATTTTAACGGCGGACTATTTTACAAAAAAAATGCACGAGGTCGGATTATTATTGGCTAATAACTGACTTGGGATTATTATCGGCCAATTTCAGAAAGATGGGATTATTATTTTCCAATTTGCCTTTTATAAATAGTGATACACTAGAAGAAAATTTTAAAAAGTTTATATGTATGTTATACCAAAATACGCTGGTATATATGCTACTTTACATATATATATAACAAAAAATCCTAAAATCTAGATATTTTATAGCTACATTAATTGCTATTTATATTAAAATAAAAAAATAAACTGTCGCTGTTATCGCTACAACCCTAATAGCGAGCCTAGACCTATACGCTACGTAGCGCGCTATAGCGATCGCTACGCTCGCTATTGACAACTATGTTCCTAAGATTGTTTTTACACGTAAACCTCCTACAGACCCTAATTTTGACCCAGAACTACATGAGGCGCGCGCACCTTCATCACCCTGATGAGTTTTCCTCAGCATAATGTGCTCCTTCTAAAACCTAGACAAACACATCTACAAAACATTCTAGAAAAAAAAAAAAATTCCTCTAATGCGCAATCTGTTTTCATGGCAGTTATACACCTGCTACAAAATCTGATAATTTTGGGCCTAAATAATTATATAGAGGCCAGTTAACGTACAATACAGCTTAACGTACATCACGTACGACAGATAATTACGCACGTTCATTTGAAAATCACGCACGTTATAAACTAAAAAACCCAAATCACGCATGTTGGAAAACATTAATCACGCACGTTATACACATAATCACGCACGTTGTCGTACGTGATGTACGTTAAGCCGTATTGTATTTTTACACTTTTCCTAATTATATAATCACTATTCACTTATAAGCGAAACAGATTATCAAGGGAGTGTTTGGGACTGCATATTTAAACAGCTTATGCTTTTAAGCATTCAGGGAGGGATCTATGCAGCACACTATACATTGTATGAACACGCAAAACATAATAGATCATTCATTTTTTTCAATCCTGATTTTTTTTAAATATAAGTAACTGGTTGAAATGCAATTTTTATTCATCTCTCCTGAAATTCAAAAATAAAATATAAAAAACTTTGTTTATGTATGAACCTACTGCCTACACATGTGTGAGTAAACAGTTAAAAGTTCAACAAAAAACCATATGAACAAATTAGTCTAATAGTGTTTATGAACACAACATATGCATTTAGGCTTGTAAACGAACCGAACGTTCATGAACTGTCCGTGAACTTGTTCGGCGGGAAGTTCATTTATGTTCGTTTATTTAATAAACGAACGAACATGAACAAAAATATTTGTTCGTTTAATTAAATGAACGAACATGAACACACATTGTGTTCATTCGTTTATGTTCGTTCATTTATTTTCGTTTATGTTCGCTTAAATTTTAGTAAATACATAAAAAGTTATATTGATATAAATATTAGGTTTTCTAACTAATTATATAAATATAACTAACTAGTAATTGAGTTTTCTAGTAATAAAAAATTAAATTTTAAAATTTTTCTTATAGTGTAATTGATCAGTTAATATTTATATAAAAACAACTTAATTTCAGTATCTATGAACCCTAATTTAGATGTGTTTTCGGATGAACTGTAATATATTAGACTTCTTTATTTGTGTTCACTAATGTTAAATTATGTTTGTTTATATTTGTTCAATTACGTTCATTTGTGTTCGTTTATGTTTGTATATGTTTGTTCAGTTAATTTTTTTGTTTATGTTCGTGAATTGTTCATTTACGCTTTAAACGAACGAACATAAATGAACACGAACATGCCTGATTTCTTAATGAACGAACACGAACAAAAAAATGCGTTCGATTATATGTTCGTGTTCGTGTTCGGTTAAAGTTAAATGAACGAACACGAACACGCCTATGTTCATGTTCGTTCGGTTCGTTTACAGGCCTATATGCATTTGCATGTAAGAAGTAAAAGATTTTAAAAAATATGAACCATTAATAAAAAGCATGGTTGTAAAACAAGGTTTCCAAGTCCGAGTAGTCGAGTACTCTCCGAGTAACCGCTCCAAGGTAGGCTACCAAGGCGACTTTCTTTAACTCCGCCTAATTACTCGGAATCGATCAAACGCATCATCCTCGGCCAGAATCGGATCTAGTAGGTCAACTCAGGCCAAGTTTGACTTTATAAAAAAATAAAACAAATTTCTATGCCTATCCTATTAAAGAATGAATATCATTTTCACGTATTTTGTTATAAATATTAGTAAATTTATGTTATTTGACATATATTTAAATTCCGATAACCTATGCAGTTAATGTGGTAAAATATCGGATATCAGTCAAGGACCAATATTTGAAATATAGGTTAACTCGGTGAGATATCGGTGGGATATCGATAATTTTAATATAATGCAGAATTTATATATATAGCAATTTAACACCAATAATTCAGTGATATATCAGTGATATATCGGTTATATCGGTCAATATGCCGATGATATCGGTACCGATATTTGACACCGATATTTTACTAAGGGACCGATATTTGACACCGATATTTTACTAAGGGACCGATATGACCGATATAACCGATATATCACCGATATTAACTGCATAGCTGATAACTAATTTCTTTATAAGTTAGCATGTCCGAGTACTCTCAACTCCCTGCTCGACTGACTAGGGAGCGCCTAGCGACTTTTGCAACCATATTAAAAAGTTAAACGATTCAGGTTTATTATATATGTTCTAACAAGCATATAATCAACTTATTCCCACCAATTATTTAAAACAAACATCTTAATTTCACCCTAAGCAAGCAAATGAAGTCTTTTTTTACACGAAAACTCAAAATTCCTAACTTAAGAACAAATTTCTGATAACAAAACCAATTCGAACAGATTCAATTTTATATGAATCGACATAATCATTAAAGAAAAACAACTATCTGAAATTGAAGGAACAATTGGGGGCGAGTGGAACTTACCAGAGGAGAAATGAGTTGTTGGGTTTGAGATTGTGATGAAAGAGGGAGAAGATTGTTTGGAAGTTGAGGCTGAGAGTGTATATGTGAAGGAGCAATATGAACTGAATGATGGGGATGATAGTAGCTCCATTGATGAGCTCTAGTTAGTTAGGGTTTCGATAGTGAATTAGTAGTGGGAGTAAACAGAAACCACAGAACCGTTAGAATTTGGGTGAATCATGAATGGGTGAAATCGGATCCTAAACCCAAGACTAGTTAGAGTTAGAGTTAGAGTTAGACTAGTGGGTATGGTTCGGCTCATCCCCACGGGGATGAGCCTCCATGTAGGCGCCACGTAGACGGCCAGTGGAGGATGAGCCAAATGAGGGATGGAGGGGGGATGGAGGATGGGGCCCCACCTCATTATTTTATAATTTTCTATTGTTTAATTTAATAACCAAGGTAATAAAAACTTTATAAAATTTAAAAAGGGGATGGAGGATGGGGCCCCACCTCATTATTTTTGTTCTTTCCTTACAACGTTCCATGCTCGGAAGTGCGGGAAAGGCGTTGAATTTTGGGAGTCCCACTTGGCGATAGCAAGGTTAAGAATATCTTGCTCGTTACTCCCGCTTGGAGGAGAAAGGTAAATTTGGTTATAAATTTGATTAAAGGCGTTGACGACCTTGATCATTTTTCGCCACTTGCCCGAGACGGATTCGACATCACGAGCCTCCCCATGCTCCATAATCGCGTTAAACCTATCCGTTGTCTTCTTCCAAAAACTACTACCCGTTTGGTTGTTTCCTAAAATTTTAAAAATAGTGCATTAGTAAAAAAAATTAAATTTTATAAAAAAAATAGAAACCGAAAATAAAAAAAAAATTATACCGACTATCGGGCAATTAGAGGCCTTAGTAAACGCCATAGCTAGCGCCTCCTCTTCTACTTTCGTCCATTGCCTCCCCTTTGCTCTCGGTTTTTGTGCGGTTTCGGGTTCAACCATCTTTCCCTTACCCTTCTTTTTTTTGCGCGTGAGCTCTTGCGGTGGTGATTCGGGGACGACTTCTTCATCATCATCTTCAACTTGAACCGGGGGTTGCGATTGGGATTGGAGTTGTTCAAACGTGTTGCGTTGCATGATTTGTTGGAGCGCTTGATATTGTTGAACTTGTTGTAGTTGAGACATTTGTGAGAAGGCGTTGGGTGTTTGTTGGAAACCCGAAAACGGAAATTGCGTAGCCCCCCACGAAGGATCCATAGTCGGAGTGTAAGCGGGACTCGAAAAAAAATTAGGTTGGTTCGGATTGGGATTATTCGGGTTGGGGTTGTTTGGGTTGGGGTTGTTTGGGTTGAATGGATTCATGTTTGGGAGAGAATGGTATAAAAAATATAGAGTATTTTTATAAAAAAGGATGAGAAATGGAGAAGAATGGGAGTAGAATGAGAGAAATTGGTTTAAAAATGGATTGGGATTATAGTATTTATTTAAAAGGAAATTGATTTTTTTTGTTATTAAAATAGCCGTTGAATAACGGTATTATTTTGAAAAGAGGGGCGGCACACCCGGCTATGGGTGGCCGATTGTGATGGAAGCCGGGCCAGGGGGCGGTGTGGGGGTCCGGCGCCGGGCCAAGCCGGGCCAAGCCGGCCCCCATACCTTCTAGTCTTAGAGTGGGTAGTAGTCTAGGTTTAGACTTATGGCATTATAGCCTAGTGGTATCTTGGGGGTGGAATAAGGCTTATGACCATTAGGTCATGGGTTCGATTCCCACAAAGGGGGTTTTCCCAGATTTATTTGGTTTCCTCCTGAATTGGTGTATAGGCATTATTGCCCAGTGGAGATGGATATGATCGGGTGGTTCTGCTGGTGGTACGATGTTACTCTAGTGGTCCGTCAGTGATCCAAATTTGCCGTTCGAAAAAAAAAAAAAAAAGTAGTCTCGGTTTAGAAAAAGAGAAAATTACCTATATTCACCGTTTGACTTTAAAATCAAAATCTTTAATGTCGTAAGTTTCTATACTCACTTTTTTTAAGACTCCAAGTTATGGAACGTGGGTTGGGGCGGCGGAATATCAAAAACGCTGGCTAGTCCACACCCGGCTAGCATTGGCTATGGCGTTACCCAGCTGATGTGGGGATTGAGCCTTGCGTGGGGACTGGGGTGATATGGCTGGGTTTGATTGGCTATTATTTGATGACCGTTGGGCTAGCCGTTGGCCAACGGCTATATAAAAAAATCTTTTAGTTATTTTCTATATAAACCAAACACTTTTTACTCATTTTTACCATCCAAAAATTCTAAAATATATAAAATGGATTCTTCAAGTTCAAGCGATTCGTATGATAAATTTGTTTTGTCATCCTCATCCGATGACGGGGCGGAATTAATATTATCAGTAGTGACGATGGTGATGAAAGCTATTGTTGAAGATGCAGATGAAGTGACTTTCCAATCCCAACGAAGGAAGTATGTTGTTTGTGAACGTGAAACCGCAAACGATTTGCTAGTAAATTCAACGATTAATATAAAAAAAATTAGGTGTAACATGGCATGTTATATAGAAGAGTAATTAATATTAATGTTATATTATTAATTTTGGATGTTATAAAATCTGATTTAGCATTTGCATCCGTCATTCAAGTGACATTTTGACACAATAACTAGAAAATTTGTAAACGGCTAGCTTTTAGTTTACAATAATAAAAAAAAACCGGTACTAATAGTTTAGCTCATGGTTTTTCTTTTAAAATCGGATCGTGAACACCACTACCATTTGCCAAGATTTTCTTCGACAAGTTAATTAGTTCCATCTTCTCTTCCGTGTCATTCTTCGACAAGATTTTCTTTTTCTTCCGCCGTTTGGCCCATTTCCATGTGTTGTTAAAATTCTCCGTTGATGCCTTCTTCTCATGATCAATCTGTATAATCCATGCAAATATATGAATCAAAAAGATCTATGATAAGTGTATATAGTATATATTCAAGTTATGTTTATTTCTAGCAAGTGAAATAATATAATAATAGTTGCTAACCGAAATCCTAAAAAAAATTATACAAATATAATCAATCAAGAAAAGTGCATGTAGCAAATTCGGGATATGTTTTATTGTAAGTGAAGTGGTATACATGAATAATGGCCTTATTTATGGGTGTTGTGCGTCATGTGTCAGTTCAGTCAGGGTCGGTTCAACCATTTTGGTGGCCTAAGGCGAAGTAAAATCTTGTGACCTTTTTCCCAAAAAAAAATGTATGTGATTGAAAGTTAAACTTGAAGGGCCCAAATGTAATTATTTGAAAGATTGTGTTAAAATTTAAAAACAAGAAAAAAAATGGTGAACCAGGGATTTGAACCCGGGTCTCACCAACATCCATACATACACAAAATCACTACACTACCAACCATCAATCTATTGATAACCCACACTCTAAATATTTTATAAATGGACTGTGGTTTCATCAAATTTTGGAGACCCTATAGTTTTGGTGGCCCAAGGCCCAAGCCTCATTTGGCTTACCCTTGGGCTGGCCCTGAATTCAGTCAGCAATGGGTATTATGGGGCGTTTTTTTAAAATGGGTGTAGTAGGGATGTGGGCATTGTGGGACATTATGTTAAAAGGGGTGAAAAAAAAAAACATCAAAAAAATCTTATTGACCAAACAACAACAACAACAACCATACCCAGTAAATCCCACAAATAGCAAGCTACTTATAGGGTCTGGGGAGGGTGGGATGTAAACAGACCTTGCCTCTATTCATAAGGATAGAGAGGCTGCTTCCAGACAGACCCTCGGCTCGAAAACGAACAACAAACCAACACACCAAGTCAAAGAATATAGAAATAAGAAGTCTCCCATACCAATTAATTTATCCGAGTGACACAATATAATGTAAATCATGTATAATAACATGTAAATCATGTATAATAACATGCATACAACATCATTTGGGCACACACAGAAGAAGGCAATCACCGGAAAAGTCCCTCAAAGAGTTCATTGGCTAATTCCTTTCATCTCTGGCGTGGAAAAAAGGACGCCCTGAGCTTTTTTTGAAAATAACGCCCCGGGGCGGAACATGGGCGTTGTGGGGCGTCTTTTAGGGGGGAAACGCCCAAAACCCCCCACTACGGGCAGTAGCGAAGCTTGAGATTTCCGACCGAGGGTCGAAAACATATATACCAAAATATTTCTATAAAACCAGGGGGTCAAAAACGTATATACCCAAAAATTTCTATACGAAAACTACATACTCCCCACTACTGAACGAAAAGTTTGAGGAGTCGGCCACCCCTATTATCCTACACCCATGACTACGGGTGGTCTAACAAGTGTGTGGGGGGGGGGGGGGGGGGAGGGGTCCCTGACTAGTCACAACCTATTTCATAAGCAACTAAAATTGGCCAAAAAGTGTTTCTTGTTTTACTTAAAAAAATGCTTATCTAAATCGCTATGTTTAAGAAATCAGATTATTCTTAATATAAAATACCTTCGAACCAGAGAGAGCACACATTCGAATATTTAACTCGCGATTTTGTTGTTCAGCCCAAGCAGCGATCGTCATATCACCTCGTTGATCAAAAGCCTTGCGTCTTCTCGTTAACCATTCCATCCATGCTTGAGATGCCTGCCAACATTATGTAAAATAAATCTAATATAATCATGGTTTTACACAATAGACCAAAATATGAACTTCTATCTAACGTCATGCGTAAAAAGGAAAATTATGACATGAGAGCAAAATAGGTGCATTATTGTGATTTTGTACTTAAAAACTAAGCTTATGATAAAATGTTCATGAGTTTGCACACAAAATGTTTGTGTGTAGTGAAGTAGATTTCCAACCAATTAGTCTCCTATAACATGTCACTATGTTCTCTAGCGGTTCACGTGTTCTTACAAAATGGTTTAACGTATGATTCGTACACGATACATTATCAACATGCGAAATCTAGTATCTAACATACGAATTTGGGTATCAACATGCGAAATCTAGTAAACTAACATGCGAAATTGGGTTCCCTGAACAACATGCGACTTTTAAACACAACATACGAAATTGTATTTGTTTTGAACATGCGAATTTTAGTTTTTTGAACGTGCGAACTTTCGTTTTTATAACATGCGATATTTCATCTCCGGGTATATAACATGCGAACTTGTCATCGCGTACGCAGCATACGTTAAGGCATTTTGTACGATACACCTTTTCTTTTGTACATATACGCACAAATTTATACCCACAAAATGTACAAATAAGGTGAAAAGGTAAAAAAACGCGGTGACATTTTCGTAATTATTTACTTGTAGAGTAATTATAAAATTACCCTACAAATGATCTCGTAGGGTAATTTTATAAAATGATCATATAGGGTAATTTTAATCTTGTAGGGTAATTTTGTAAAATGATCTTGTAGAGTATCATAATTACTTTACAAATGATCTTGTATAGTAATTTTGATCTTATAAGGTAATTTTGATCTTGTAGGGTTATTTTGTAGAGTATCATAATTACTTTACAAATGATCTTGTAGAGAAATTTTGCATTGTATGTTGTTTGATAAACTTGCAGCGTAATTTTGATACACTTGTAGAGTAATTTTGATAATTACCCTATGTGCAAATATTTACGAAAATGCCACCATGTTTTTTATGCTTTTTTCATGCCTTTCATATGTTTTGTATGATAAAGTTCTTTGTACGTGAACTTAACTCCAAATTTATATTCAAACAATGTGTTTCTACATGTAACATACTTGTAGTAGAAAAAAAATTCTTCAATTGTGTTAAAATAACATGATTTCGACTGTATATAATAATTTAAAAATTAAAAATATGAAGTGCTCTTAAATTTAAGTTCTAATCGACTAGAAATTAGTATATAATAATTTAAAAATTAAAATTATGAAGTGCTCTTAAATTTAAGTTCTAATTTTGGTTTTCTTTTATTATTTTAACTTCTGCTAAAAATATGTTAAGGTAAATTGATAATTATCTCTCTTTTGATATGAAAACGATTTAAAATACTTTTTTCATGACAAGCATAAACACCAAGATTGAATATGCAAGAACTGAATTTCTTACGACCCAACATCTCTTGTATGTTGTCGATGTGGGATTTGCATAGAATATAACATGATATCCAAAATAAGACTAGCGGTTGGCTACAAAATCCAAATTTTCTAAAATGTGTAAAAAGTCACAAAACATCGAAATGTCAATCATAAAACACGTCCAAAACTCACAAATAATATTCAATAAAGTGATTAGAAGGACCTTTATTGGATTGGCTCGGTTTTCCATATCATATTCGCTTCTCTTCTCACTATCTATGAGCAACTCATAGGATGCTTGAATCTTGATAAACCGAGCTTCATTGGTTTCTCCTCCTTCAAGAGACCATGTGCCATCATAAACTACAAACACATATCATAAACCCAAATTGAGGCTTTGTTACATAGCTTAAAATCACAATTCAAGTAAACAAGTTTGTTATAGAATAACCAAAACTAAAACATAGCATTTATATCCATAAACCATAAAGAATACCATGTTGCACTATGTAAGAAATTATAAGGAACCTTTATGGAGGTGGTGTAGTGATAAAGCACTTGAGTCCCTCTAGCAGAGGTCTCAGGTTTGAATCCAGCTTTCACTGGTTTTTCAACTTTTTTGTCTTTAATCCCCTCAAAGGCAGTTAAGAACAAACCATCAAGGAGATAACTCTTCACTAAACGTCCGTAAACCAACTTTACTTGGTCGTCGCTAGCGTCGGCCTCTAGCTCTGCACAATTAGATTTTATCATGAACTAAAAATGAACAAAGTATGTTGAAGAGGTACGGTACCAAATGATTGGTCCGGAATTCCTTTTTGACATCAGGATGGGTGTTTGGATTTGCAACTAATTGATTTTTATGGTTTAGTTATGATTGTTTGGGTAAAAAGTGATTATGATTCTAAAATTTTGATAATGTAGGATAAAAAATTTAGCTTTATTTTTCTAGTATCAATGGTCGCTTTAAAAAAAGCACATCCAAACTTGACGGAAAACCCGAAACAAAAATTCGAGACTGGTATTGAAACATGTATGATATTGGTGATACCCACCTAATTACCCAAACCCGTAAACCCCGTCATAACACAATATATTAATATATTATCTAATCCTTAGAAAATATAATAAATCGTATAATGATACTGATATATACTTGAAACAATAAGAATTAAAGAATTGTTACAACCATCGTGTGAATAGTTTATATCGCAAGTCAGTTTTTAAGAGAACACTTTTTTATCAAAGAAAAGACCATATACACGTATACTTATACCTGTGACCCACACATACACGATGGTCCCGATTGTATAACCTAAGATAGTATATATTTTTTTCGAGTTAAATGCCACTTCAGTCAAAAAAAAAAATTGCGTCAGTTCCGTACCCAATATTTTTGAAACGTGTCACGTCAGTCCAAAAAGATAATGCCTTTTGCCAGTTCCGTCCTCAATATTTTTAACGGGCATTATCTTTATGGACTGAAATGACACGTTTCAAAAATATTTGGTCATATTTTCTTCCCTTTTCCCTCCCCTTTCCCTGTTAAATGAAACTCGGGAACATGGTTTTTCATATTTTCATCTCTTTTCCCTCCCTCCCTGTTAAATGAGTCTCGGGAAGAGAGAGTATTTTATATCAAATTCCAAACCCTAAAAATCGATCGAGGCCCACAAATTGTTCTCAAATTGCTCATTTTCTACAATTTTGAGAAATCAATTATCAAGGAGTCATTGAATATGAGATTTTTATTTTGTTTCTATTTTTAAAGGGACAAATTTAGGGTTTTTATCAATGGATTTGTGCAGGGCGGGCCCCTGAGCATGGGTCGGGAGGGCGACGGCTCAAGGCCAAAAACGTAAAAGGGTCCGTATTAACTTTTTTTATGTGTTGTAAATTACTAGCAGGGACTAAAATGACAATTTACTCTTAATTTTTTCAATAATATCTTATTTTTGAATATCATATTTCGTTTTATTTTTTAATATCGTATTTCTGAATATCATATTTCATTTATTATTTTAATTTGATCGTTCTACGATAATTAGTCAACTTTTTTAAATTTCCAAATACAAAGTTATTTAATATCTTTGATCAACATTTCAATATAAATTTTATTAAGAACAAAATCATTTTTAAACATTAACACTTTAAATCTCTAATACGAAGTTATGTTAATATTCTTTTTATCAACATTTCAATATAAATTTTATTAAAAATAGAGTTTTATCTAAACGTCAATACCGGTATTCATTTTAGAGAGTGTGTTTTAAAATCTTACTAACAATTGTATTTCATAATGGTAATAACACACAATATAACAACAAAAAAAAAAAAAACCACTAGGATCCATGATATGATATATGACAAATTAAATCAAACTCGAAACATACCACATGAAAGTTTGAATCTTTTTAACATCTTTTTGATCTACAAAACTTCTATATTGATTCATATTCTAACACAAAATCATGTCATCTCTCTTTTTTCACTTTCAGGTTTTGAAAAATAAAGGTCCAAACAAATTTCTAACGATCGAAAGATAATAAACCCTTCAACATTCTTTCCTCGACCGTTGTATCATCCGAGATTCTTTTCTTTCACAGGATTGTGCAAGAACAACCGCTCTTTTTTCGCTCCCCGTCCTGCAACTTTTCTGCACCAAAATCAAAGAAGAAATAATTAGAAATGTCGGGTCTGTTGACCATTTTGAAGTTGGTTTGACCTCGACGGTCAAATACACGAATTTCTGACCATTGAACCTGTGTGAATTAGTTATACTATTATCCATGTAAAGAGAAATGTTGGTGCAAAATTTTTACCAAACTACAATCAAATCTTGCATCTAAAAAGTCAAAAGTTTGACTTCAAAAGTCAAACCATATCCTAAGGTTCCGTACTTCGATACCCTTATGTCAATTTACCGTCTACATTTTGTGGGTTTTCCTTTGCGTTAAGTATACTTTTGTGAAATGACATAAATGCCCTTCAAAATTACTCAACGATAGTAGATCAAGATAGGTATCAACTAAGCTAGCCTGCATACCGACAGTTTTTTTTTACCAAAAACGAACAATCTTGAAGATTAGCATAGAGGATAGTCCAATGATTAAACTACTAGAAAGTCAGATTTTTAGCATTACTTTTGTCTAATCTTAAAAATCATAGTGTTGTGAAATGACATAAACGCCCTTCAAATGTACTCACCAGGGGTAGATCAACTTAGGCTTCATGACTACACTACGCAACATAAATTTACAAATTTTTTTACCAAAAAGTGAGCAATCTTGAAGATTCGCATAGAGCTTTTACTCTAAAGATCAAACTATAAGAACGAAAAAATATTAGCACGCTTTGTTTAATCGTAAAAAATCATTGCTTTTTAAAATGACATAAATGCCCTTCAAGATTACCAAGTGAGCAATCTTGAAGATTCGCGTAGAACTTAGTTTAAAGAGCAAACTATAAGAACGTCAAAAGATTAGCATACTTTGTTTAATTGTAAAAGTCGTTGCTTTTTTAAATGACATAAATGCCCTTCAAGATTACCAACCAAGTGAGAAATCTTGAAGATTTGTGTAGAACTTAGTTTAAAGAGCAAACTATAAGAACGTCAAAAGATTAGCATACTTTGTTTAATCGTAAAAATCATTGCATTTTAAAATGACATAAATGCCCTTCAAGATTACCAACCAAGTGAGCAATCTTGAAGATTCGCGTAGAACTTAGTTTAAAGAGCAAACTATAAGAACGTCAAAAGATTAGCATACTTTGTTTAATCGTAAAAGTCGTTTCCTTTTTAAATGACATAAATGCCCCTCAAGATTACCATCCAAGTTAGCAATCTTGAAGATTCGCATAGAACTTAGTCTAAAGATCAAACTATAAGAACGTCAAAAGATTATCATACTTTGTTTAATCATAAAAACCGTTTCTTTTTAAAATGACATAAATGCCCTTCAAGATTACCAAGTGAGCAATCTTGAAGATTCACATAGAGCTTAGTCTAAAGATTAAAGTATTAAACTATAGAAACATCAAAAGATACATACTTTATGTAATCGTAAAAATTGTTGCTTTTTAAAATGACATAAATGCCCTTCAAGATTACCAACCAGGTTAAACATGTTAAAAATAATGCATCAGAATCTAACAATATTTTTACCAAAAATGAACCACCGTGCAGTAATATTTATATAGAACTCATAAAATTTAAAATGCTTTTACCAAAAATTGGGCAATCTTGAAAATTAGCATACAGTTTAGTCTAAAGTTCGAATCAAAAAGAGTAAAGACGTCAAAAGATTAGCATAATTTGACACAAATGCCCTTCAAGATTACTGACAAGAGTATATCAAGCAAGGTATCAAAGACTTTATGCATCAAAAATAAAACTAAAATATCTACAAAAAAATGAACAATATTCTTATCGAAAATGAACAACTGTAGAGTGACCTTTAAACGGAACCCACAAAGCTTAGCAATTTTTACAAAAAAAAAAAAAAAAAAAAAAAAAAAAAAAAGAGCAATCTCGAAGATTAGAATAGAGTTTAATCATTGCTAATACTATAAAATCATTGCTTTTTGAAATGACATAAATGCCCTTCAAGATTACTAACGAAGGGAATATATCAAGCAACGTATCGAGACTACACTATGCTTGAGAATTCAAGATTACTCACAAGGGGTAGAAGACCAAGTTAAGCATAAGGAATAATCTATGCATTAGAATATAACTATATTGTTACCAAAAGTGAGCAACCGTGGAATAATATTTAAACGGAACCCACAAAATGAAATTTTCTCAAACGAGAAAAAAGATGAGAATCAAATGTCAGAAGATATTATACAATAATAAAGAATAGTCTAAGCAAAGATCAATAAATAAGAATATCGACAAACGACAAAGTAGCATACTTTTTCTAATCTATACAAATCACTAGTTTAATGCATATAACCTTCTAAGTTGGTTTATGCAAAATATTGAATTAATAGATAAGAGTAAAGTACGCAGATGGTCCCTGTGGTTTACCAAAAATTTGGATTTGGTCCCTAGGTTTCCAAAAGTACACGGATTGTCCTTGTGGTTTGCACTTTGTAACGCATTTCGTCCCCCAGCTAACAAATATAAATGTTTTAGCATGTCCAAGCGAGAGACTAAATGTGTTACAAAGTGCAAACCATAGGGACCATCCATGCCCTTTTGGAAAAAGTTGGGGACTAAATGCGTTATAAAGCTCAAACCACGGGGACCATCTTTGTATTTTTGAAAAGCTAGGGACCAAATCCAAAATTTTGTTAAACCACAGGGACCATCCGTGTACTTTACTCTATCTATTAATTAAATTTTTTTCATAAACCATTTTTTTACGTTAGAAAGTACAAATCACAAGGACCAGTTGTGTACTTTTGGAAAGCTAGGGACCAAATCCAAAATTTTGGTAAACCACGGGGACCATCCGTGTACTTAACTCTAATAGATAATCATGTAGTTTTTGTAACTATATTTAACACGCAACTTACTCATAAAAAAACTAAGGGTGAGCAAAAGGAAAAACCCGACCCGACCATTACCCGCCCCGACCCGAGAACCGATCAAACATAAAATGCAGAACCGATTCACTACCCTAAATATAAGGTCGGTTCCGGTCCATAGGTCCAAGTCGGGTTTCACCATGAAAAGAACCGAGAACCGACCCGACCCTATTTTATATGAAAAATTGGAACCGATCTAAATACCTAGGTACTTGGGTTCGGGTCGGGTTGGGTATATTTTCGGTTCGGTTCTCGGTTATTTTCGGTCCGGACCTAAACTTGCTCATCCCTAAAAAAAACATATGTTAAGGGTCCACCCAACCCGTACCATATGTCCAAAACATACCCGTTTTGATTGGAACCGTTACCCGCCCCTAATTCCACATCTAGATTACATGCATCGTTTAACAATATTCCCACCAATAATTAACAACTGTGGAGAAAAAAATCAATGAACCCCACACTTACAAAAGATTATAAATTTACATGCAGTCAATAGCGGTGGGATAGCGGTTATCAGGCCTTCCAAAATAGCGGTGTCAAATGCGGTCCATAATAGCGGACCGCTACTATAGGCGCTAACTACTATTTGACCGATATTGACCGTTATTTTAGATGCCTTGGTTGATATGGACTCGGAGGAAGATTTCATGCCTTATGATTAGATCATGTTTCAAATATTGTCACTTTCTGATATTATTACTAATATTATATGTGTTTCACGTTTTATATATGTAGAAAAAGTATATCGTACATTACGGCTTAACGTACTTCACGTACGACAACGTGCGTGATTTGTTCTATAACATGCGTGATTAATGTTTTCAATATGCGTGATTATTGTGTTTCAACATGCGTGATTTTGGATTTTTGAGTTATAACGTGCGTGATTTTAAAATGAACATGCGTAATTACCTGTTGTACATGATGTACGTTAAGCCGTAATGTACGTTAACCTTCCTCTATATATGTATATATACAAATTCTGCATGATATAAAATTAACGAGATCCCACCGCGATAACCTATATCTCAAATATCGGCCCTTGACTGATATTTGGATTTGGACCGCATTAACTGCATAGTAACCTTCTTAATTGGTTCATGCAAAAGATTGAATTAATACGATAGTCACGTAGTTTTTGTAACTATATTTAACACGCAACTTATACATAAAAAACAGATGTTTCGGGTCCACCCAACCCGTACCAAATGTCCAAAACATACCCGTTACCCACCCCTTATTCCACATCCAGATAAAATTAATCCAAACTTTATATGTATTGAAGGTAGATAAAAGAGTAAATTACATTTTTGGCCCCTGTGGTTATATCACTTTTTCTATATTAGCCCAAAACAAGAATTTTTAACATATTTGCCCCCATGGTCTCTATAACTAACCATTTTGGCCCTTAAGTCTGGAGATCATGGGGGCTAAAATTGTTAGTTATAGAGACCATGGGGGTAGATATGTTAAAAATTCTTATTTTGGGCTAATATAGTAAAAGTGATATAACCACAGGGGCCAAAAACGTAATTTACTCTAGATAAAATGAATCCAAAATTTGAATTGTTTGTGAACACTTTACCGCTGTTTTTATCAGCCGTTGGAGGACGCACGACAACAAGCATAGTGATGGCGCCTCCCGGGATTTCACTAACCGGAGATCTTGATTCTGCAAGCGTTTTGTTGTTTTCCAATATCTTTCCAGCATTTATGAGCTTCAGATCATTTATTGATTTCGGCCCGTTTTCTTTGTCTGACAAAAGATTGGAAGATCGTTAGTAAAAAAAATTAATGAACATCATTTTTTTATTGATTTCGGCCCCTATGAATACCATCATTATTTAGAGTGAATTGTCATTTCGTCCCTAAGGTTTGGCCATTTTTGCAACTTTCATCCAAATGTTTGTTTTTTCCGCATCTGGGTCCTCTGGTTTCAAAAATTTGTCGTTTTCGTCCCTGAGGACCAAACCTCGAGGGATGAAAATGACAAGATTTTGAAACCATGAGGACCCAGATGCGGAAAAACAAACATTTGGATGAAAGTCGCAAAAATGGTCAACCTCGTGGATGAAAATGACAATTTACTCTTTTTTTTTTTTCAAACAATTCTTAAGCTAAAAGTACATATTTGTATATTGCCATCTTGGGTATGAAACTTGCTTTGTAGGGGATGTTTTTCATTGCGTTTATGAAAAACGTTTATCTGCTTATTGCGCTTTGATACAACGAGTTACCGTGACGGTGTTCGGGAATTAGGATTGCTTATCCAAAATGCTTATTAAATTTTTGTTAGTATACTAAGCATTTTAAAGTTGATTATTTCAAAACGTAATGCGCCAATAAGCGATTTTATAAGCAATCCAAACACCCCCCCCCCCCCCCCCCAACTTCTAGTTCTACTAATAAAAATCTAACAAAAACTATGGACATAGGTAAAAAAACTGTTGAGTACTTGAATCATGTACACAAAATTTTAACTTTTAGGTTTCTTGTGAAATGACATGACTACCCTTCAAACCTTCTTAATAACATAAAGTAGTAGAATGTTACAACTTTCATGTGAGTGATGTAACATAAGAAATATCCTAAATTATTACTAAAAATATCCCAATATAGAAATTCTAACATGAACCTAATTGAACCTCTACTAGCAATATCTACACATCCCCTTCTAACTTTTTGCAAATAAAATTAGAGTGAATTTCAAGGATTGTCCTTTATCTTTATACCCATTTTCAGGCGCTATCCTTTATGTTCAAAATTGACGAGTTTTGTCCTTTATGTTTTCATATCATACACGTTTTGTCCTTTAGGCCTAACCCAGTTAGTTTTTTTTCAGTTAAATTTGGTCATATGCTTTGTACATGAGAGCATTTTTGTCAATTCAAAGGTAAGTTCAATGGCAGATTTACAGCTCAAAGCTTCTGCAACCTTTGAATTGGCAAAAATTTGCACATGACCAAATTTAACTGAAAAAACTAACTGGGTTAGGCCTAAAAGACAAAACGTGTATGATATGAAAACATAAAGGACAAAACTCGTCAATTTTGAACATAAAGGATAGCGCCTGAAAATAAGTATAAAGATAAAGGACAATCCTTGAAATTCACTCTAATTTTATTTTATGCATCAATTCATAACATTTTTTACTTCAAATAACATTTTCCCAATCCTAAAAAAACAACAAAAAATAAGATAAAGGCATCAATAATTCCACCCAAATAGAATTTTAAAACAATCATAATTCCTAGAATAAATTACTTTTTGAGTCCCTGTGTTTTAGTGGTTTTAATCACTTGAGTCCAAAATCAAAAAGTTTAACCCCCTGAGTCCCTATCAACTCATTTTATAACATTTTGAGTCCAATTTTTAAGACTTGTACTTTTGATTTTGGACTCAAGTGGTTAAAGCTACTAAAACGACTCAAAACGTTATAAAATGAGCGGTTAGGGAGGCGTTAAACTTTTTGAAATTGAACTCAAGTGGTTAAAACCACTAAAATAGAGGGACTTAAAAAGTAATTTACTCTAATTTCTACTATAAAAAATCAATTTTAGATGCAAAATATTTTCTACTACAAATTTAACATTTTTCCAATCAAAAAAAAAATAAATAAAAAAAAAATACAAGAACAACAATAATCAAGATTAAGGCAACACTAATTTAACCCAAATAAATTTTCAAAAAAAAATCATAATTTCTACAATCCAACTATCAAATTCTAGATGCAAACTGCATAGTAAAATCCCAACAAAATATCACACAAATCAAGAATCTTGATATTTCTACAATAAAAACTAGCAATTCTAGATGCAACTTCTGGTATAGTAAAAAAAAAAAAAAAATCAAACAAATCAAGAATCTTGATATGAAACTAACCTTTGGGCCATTGTGAAACAATCTTTTCTTTCAAAGATCCAACAGTGGTGACAGAACTGTATTTGCTGGGCCCAATATCAGTGCCATCAGCTAACCTAAACTTGACTTCAATAAGTTCTTCAGCAGCCATTACAACAACCTGTTTCAAATAATCATTACCCACTTGGGATTCTTCAAAAAGATTCAAAAGAAAGAATCTTTTTCAACTGGGTGTGTTGAAAAGACACAAGATTTAACAAAAATAAAAGATTTTGCAGTGAAAAGTGATGAAAATTGTTGAATGGGATGAAGAAATGATAGATCAAGAAGAGGTTTTTGTGGGTTTGAAGAAGGAAACAGAAGGAATTAAAGAAGGGAAAAGGGGTGAAATTATAGGGAATGAGAAGGTTTGTTGATTGGAGAAAGAATAAGAATACAAATTTTAGGTCAATGGTCCCTAATTTTATGCCAAATGGGGAGATTTTGTTTGATAAATTGGAGTGATGATGGTGGGATAGGTGTCACGCTTGTAGATTAATTATATATATATATATATATATATATATATATATATATATATATATATATTAAAGTAACTAGCAGGATTCCGTTGCCTGATGGGACGGGATTTGGTTTCGATCGATATTTTGTTTGGTCTGTAACGGTACCGACATTTGGTACAACAATCGAAAGAGAAAACGAATGAAAAAAATAAAGTTGTAGTTATATGGTCAAAATGATATTGACACGTGTTTATAAAAACGAATATCGGTACCAATTCTGATAATATCTTATACTGGTAGTGATGATACCAGTTTAGTTCGTCACGATACTGATACAGTACTGACATCGTCATAGCTTATGATGGCAAAAAATTAGTCTACTAAACTTTTAACAAAATTTATGTTTGAAAAAAAAAAATTGAATACACCTGTAAAAAGTTAAGAAACACAAGTTATTAAATTAAAAACTAATAGTTAAAAACGTATGTATAAAGGGTGAATATAAAAGTAAAATGTATTATATTATCAATATTCACTTTTCTTTAATATATGTTGTAATAAAATTTATATCTGAATGTTGCGGAAGAAAACTAAACACAAATGCCTATTTAGTTTTATTTTTATTTTAATAAACACAAATTATTAGAGAAAAATGAAATTAAATGAAAATTAAATAGGTTAAAGTGTATATTATTTATAGTTATTGAATCTTAAAAAAATATAAAAAAGACACTTGACAATATATTAATCGTGCGTTTACTATTTTTAGGATATAAAAGAATTAAATGTTATACTCTATTTTTCAATGTTTCTAACTCTATTTTTCAATGTTTCTAGAAATTACAGACTTGATATACATCACACAATAATACATTTAGTCCTTATTAGTACCTAGAAAAATCCCCTCGCGCTACGCGCGGAGAAATGGGAATTCAGTCACTATTGATTCGTTTTGTGACATGATCGATATGGTACCTTCACTCGGTATATTAACAGAAAAAAAAATTCTAAATAAATAAGATCATGCCATTACTAAAACAATACATACACATAAAAAACACATTACGTCTAGTAATGTTCAACTTGCACTACACCGCAGAAAGAATATATCTTAAAATGTTATAATTTTTTAAAAATATATATGGTTTAAAAAAAAACCAAATTTAGAAGGAGAGAAAACTACATAAAAGTCAGAAAAAAAGGAATAAATAACTAAAAGATTTTTTGGAAAAAAATAATAAGACAAATTACTCTATTTGATAAATATTGAGATTTGACCAGCCGGGATTCAAACCTAGGACGTCTGTGTTGTAGACATGCAACTGGAACCGGTTGACCTGCATCAGAACCTTGTAGGTAGTTGACGCATTTATTTTTATAAGCTATAAATAAATCAACAAATGACAAAAAAAACAAGGTGCGACTGTACTTGCATTTTAATAAATATTATAGATATATAATAGACATTACAAATCTATGGAATGGCAAATAACTATTTTATCCTTTTACTTAAAAAACATGAAGTCCTCAATAGTCCCTCATCACATGGCATGAATTCTCAACATATACAATAACAAGTTTTGCTGACGTCAGGGAATAGTGTTGCACTTTGACTTTTTGTTTTTTTTTTTAATTTTTCATTTTTCATATAATAGTTATTTATAGGTGATGTCAAATTACAATTTTATCCTAGGTGTAAAATTACGATTTCGCCCTCGATTCAAAATAAAATGTTGCTTTTGCCCCTTGCTTAAATTTACGATTTTGCCCTTAGTTAAAAAATACAATTTTGCCCCCAGTTCAAAATAAAAATATGGTTTTGCACTCAGCTAGAGTCCTGCCAAATTATGATTTGGTTCCCAGTTTAAAATTACGATTTTGCCCCCAGCTAAAAATTACGATTTTGCCCGCAGCTAAAATATTACGATTTTGCCCCCATTTCAAAATAAAAAAAATGGTTTTCCCCTCAGTTCAAAATATTATTTTACCTCCATTTTAAAATTACGATTTTACCTCCGCGAAAAGTTGCAATCTTGCCATCGTTTTTTTCCTTTGGCAAAACCATGGTAGTGTTTTATTTTACTTTGTTGATTTAATTTTGTTTTTATTCATGCCAAACAGCTGCCTAGCACTCGCTAATTGGTCCTGACAAATTATTGTTTTGCCCCCAACTCTAAGTTACACGCTTGTCATCGTTTTAGTTAAAATTTTTTATCATAACTATGGTACTGTTTTTCTTTAATTGGTTAACTTGATATGTCTTTTTTATATCGTTTTATAGGTAGCATGTATAACTAACCGACATAAAGGCGTACATGTTATTAACCTAAGAAATACTCGGTTTAGCGCCCCGCAACGCGTGCGGCGCATAACTCTAGCTGCCCAACACTGGCTCATTTGTCCTGAAAAATTACAGTTTTTCCCTGAGCCCAAAATTACGGTTTTATCATCGTTTTTTTTTTTCATAGCAAAGTTATAATAGTCTTTTTTTAATTGATTGAGAGTTATTCGGCCATTGCCCCGCAACGCGGGCAGGGCATCTACTAGTTTAACATACATTCTTACAATTGTTAAATCATTAATTTTAACCGTGTTATCGTCTGGCAAACAATGAAAACCAAATTCATAATTTCTAAAAAGAAATATCTTCTTTTGTCAATAGCAAAATAGAAACTCTTAAGTTAGGTCCCATTTGGTTCACAAGTATTGTTTTTTTCTTTTTCTTTTTTTTTTTTTTTTTTGAAAATTAACTTTCATACACAAGTATTGTTAAAATTTGGATAACATCCCCTCAAAAGATTATGTTTTTTTGTCGTTATAGAAATTGAAAATGGAAACTTTCCCTCTATCATAGAATTTAACTTTCCTTCAATAGTGAAGTTGCAAATGTTCCAATGAAATATTAAAAAGAGTAAAATGCATGGATAGTCTCTATGGTTTGGTAAAATTTCACCTTTAGTCTTTAATTTTTCAAAATTACACTTTTAGTACCTGTGGTTTGAAAATTTGTTACTCGGATAGTACCCAAAACGGATGGAGGTTAGTTTTTCTGGTTAAGTGGGTGTGAAATGACAAGGACTATCCGAGTAACAACTTGTCAAACCACAGGGACTATCAGTAACAACTTGTCAAACCACAAGGACTAAGAGTGTAATTCTGAAAAGTTGGGGACTAAAGGTGAAATTTCATCAAACCACAGGGATTATCCGTGCATTTTACTAATTTACTCTATTAAAAACTAGGTTATAACCCCGTGTATTACACGTGTTAAATAATGTAATTTAATATATCAAATAATAAAACAAAAGTTATATCTGTAAAAACCATGTGTATTACACAGATTAAATAAATGTAATTTTGTATACTAAATACTAAAAACGTTCTATCTTTAAAAAACCCGTGTATAATCGGGTTGAATAAATCTACCAAATGATAAAAAAATTTACATCCTTAAAAACCCTGTATATTACACGTGTTGAATAAATCTAAAAAAGAGTTATATCTTTAAAAACCATATGTATTACATAGATTAAATAAATGTAATTTTGTATATTAAATACTTAAAAACGTGGTATCATTAAAAAACCCGTGTATAGTTGGGTTGAAAAATTTACCAAATAATAAAATAAATTATATCCTTAAAAAACCCCGTGTATTACACGTGTTGAATAAATCTAATTTTACATAGCAAATGATAAAAAAGTTATATCTTTAAAAACTTCGTTTATTACACAGGTTATATAAATGTAACTTTGTATAGTAACTAATCTATATCTATATCTATACTATATAATAAAAGAAACCAATAAGTGACATGTGTCATTCATTGAAGACGTCTACAATTGTAATTTCCTGCATTTTCATACTTATCTTATATCAATTAATTAAATAATAAATAATCAATTAATATTAAATCTTATATTACTTTAAATGTCGGATAGAATCATTCTATTTTTTCTAATAATATTTTATCTTCAAGATATATCACTTTAAAGTTCATAAAACTAAAATATATAACAATTCTTATTGATAGCGCATGTTTTCTTCATTGTAACTTAACTTTATAATATAAAATTAGTATTATTAATAATTTTAATCAATTAAATGAGAGAATGACAAGTGTCTTAAAACAGGTTTCTTTTATTATATAGTATAGATTTACCAAAAAACTATCATCTTCCTCTTCATCACAAGATCATCAACCATGTTTCATATTCCACTATGATCGAGCGAATCGTCCAAGTGAAGAAAAATAAAATCCGCCTAAATCGTCACCAAATTCGTGATTATTATAGCTTATTAAATAAAATAAATCTTTAAAAAATGATAATACTTTTGGATGATCATTATATCGATAGTATTGTCATGAATAGACTATAATCATCATGAATTTATCAAAAAAAAAAAAGGTCGTAATTAATATAAACTACCTGAATATAATATATGTCATATGATCTTTCTTAATACCTATTATTTTAGATTAGAAAAAAGAGTTTAAAATTAATGGATATATGTGTGGGCCTTTAGAGGGCAAAAGTGAAAGGGCACTAATTTTAACATTGTTTTACTAAATTCGTGAAAATAACGTTAAAAAGCTAGGGACGGTTAATCATGAATCATGTGGTGGTGTTGATTGTGTAATGACTAAATAAGAAACAGGGTAATTGATAAATGATTTCTATTGATAACTGAAGAATGAGAGATGGGAAGAACAGAAATACAGAAAGGAGATGAGAAAGGAAATATGATCTGAGATCTAACAAATTGCCTACTTCATGATCACACCATAATTACTTAAATACCCTAGTGCAACTAATTCTGTTGTGGCAAGGCTGACGTGCCTCCCATAATGTGGTCCTCAAATCTCTTGGGTTGCACTTTACCCTTTCACTCCTTCTTGTTTGATGTGGATTTATAGTTTGTACCTCATTTGTAACCTGATGGCATATTGGATTCATAACAATACCCGCCCCATTAGAATCCACCTTATCCTCAAGGTGAAGGTTTGGAAACTGATGGTGAAGCCGGTTCGTGTCTTCCCAGGTAGCCTCATCCTTGGTGAGACTCTCCCATTGAATAAGGCTTTGATGAACCTGTTGACCACTTTTAGAAACCGTGCGAGTCTGCAGAACCTCCTGCGGTTGAAGAATCAGAGTCGCAGTAGAGTCAACCAAATGTAATGGGGTGACTTGAGTACTCGGTTTGCCAATACACTTGCGCAATAACGAAACATGAAATACCGGATGGATCTTAGCGGTGACCGGTAAGTCAAGTTTATAAGCGACCTCTCCGATCTTGGCTATGATACGATAGGGACCAAAGTATCGATGACCCAACTTGTGATGACGCTGCAAACGAACCGAGCCTTGTCGATAGGGCTGTAATTTTACAAAGACCCAATCATTCACCAAAAACTGCACATCACGTCTATGTTTATCAGCCGCCTTGAGACTTAGCAAGATTTGTTTTGAGCAAGGATAAAACAACATCACGTTCCAAAAACTGAGTGTCTAACTCCGGAGTTGCACTAGACCCTCGAATATAACGAGTAAGAGAGGGTGGTTTGCGGCCATATAAAACTTCAAAGGGTGTCATTTTAGAAGACGTTTGGTAAGACGTGTTATACCAAAACTCGGCCCAAGGCAGAAAATGCACCCATTTGTTAGGATGATCAGCGACATAACAACGTAAGTACATTTCCAAGCAACGCTTACGTGCCTCCGATTGGCCATCCGTTTGAGGATGGTACGCGGTGCTGAATTTGAGGGTAGTACCGTTAATACGGTGCAATTCTTTCCAAAAATCAGTCATAAAGCGAGCATCGCGATCGGTGACGATAGAAAGCGGAATACCGTGTAAACGAATGATCTCGATAGTAAAGACTGCTGCAATCGTATGGCTGTTGAAAGTAGAAGGTAAGGCAATAAAGTGTCAGTATTTCGAAAGTCGATCAACCACCACCATAATAAAGTTTTCCCTTGCGAAACCGGCAAACACGTGATAAAATCCATAACAATATCTTCGAATACCGCATTCGGAATGGAAAGTGGCTGAAGTAAGCCACCCGGGGACAAAAAGGAAGGTTTAGTTTGTTGACATACTTGGCACTGGGCAATAAAGTCTTTAACATCAGCCTTCATTTGCTTCCAATAAAAAGTGGCAGATAACCGTTGATATGTACGTGTGACGCCCGAGTGGCCACCCATTGCTGACGAATGAAATTCGAGAAGTAATTGGTGTCGTAGAGCGGAATTCTTTGGTACCAACAATCGTCCCTTAAACAACAACAACCCATCTTTCACCGAGTAATCAGAAAAATGGGTTGGATCAATGAGATAACGTTGAAGCAAGGCTGCCATTTCAGGATCAGCACGAACAGCAGATGTGAGGCCCTGCAACAAGGTAGGAACCGGTGCTGAAATGGCCATTATATGGCCTAAGGGGACTCGAGAAAGGGCGTCGGCAGCACTGTTTTGTTTTCCGGGACGGTAAACAATATCAAAATCAAACCCCAAAAGTTTACCGAACCATTTTTGTTGTTCGGGAGTTTGAATAACCTGATCTTGAAGGCGCTCTAAGGATTGTTGGTCGGTGATTATGGTGAACTTGTGGCCCAATAAATATTGACGCCATTTAGCAATAGCTTGCGTGATAGCATACATTTCCTGATGGTATGTCGAAGCTTGTTGCATTCGAGGGCAAAGCTTTTTACTAAAATAAGCCAGGGGATGTTTCTCTTGGGACAAAATAGCTCCAATCCCAGATCCGGAGGCATCGGTTTCAATGGTAAACGGTTTAGAAAAATCGGGAAGGTGAAGAACAGGCGTGGAACTGAGGAGCTGCTTGAGTTGAGTAAAAGCTTGCAAGGTTTGTTCAGTCCAACAAAAAGCATCTTTTCATAATAAATCGGTGAGGGGTCCGGCAACGGAAGCATAATTTTTGATAAAGCGACGGTAATAATCGGCAAGGCCCAAAAAACTACGAACCATTTTGACATTTTTAGGTATAGGCCACTGTTGGATGGTACTAATCTTATCGGGATCGACAGCCACACCGATAGAAGAAATAACATGGCCTAAGTAAGCCACTTGAGTTTGCCGAAAGATACATTTAGAGAGCTTGGCTACCAAACTGTGATCCAACAGTAGTTGGAGGGTAAGAGCAATATGATGGAGGTGATCATCCCACGTCTTGCTATAGATTAAAATGTCATCGAAAAATACCAAGATAAAGCGCCGTAAAAAGGGTCGAAACACCTCATTCATAAGCCGTTGAAATGTGGAAGGGGCGTTGGTAAGCCCGAAGGGCATAACCAAAAATTCGTAATGTTTATCATGAGTGCGAAACGCCGTTTTCATGGCATCCCCATTAGCGAGTCGGATTTGATGATACCCGGCCAACAAATCAAGCTTAGAGAAAAAATGTGCACCGTATAACTCATCAATAGATGGAATAGGAAATCGATCCTTAACCGTGATAGAGTTTAAGGCACGGTAATCCACACAAAACCGCCATGTCCCGTCCTTTTTTCGAACCAATAAAACTGGTGAAGAAAAAGCACGTGTACTAGGACGAATAATATCTTGTTGAAGCATCTCATTGGCCAACCATTCAATTTCGTGTTTCTGAAAATGGGGGTATCAGTAAGGGCGGACCGAGACGGGTTGACTAGCCGGAAGTAACTCAATATGATGATCTTGAGAACGAGTAGGGGGTAACCCTTTTGGGGCAGTAAATACAGCTGCAAACTGATCCAAAAGAGCCTGTAAATCTGGTGGGTAAACAGTTGTGGTAGTGACAGTTGGAAGAAGTGTCAAGTGGTACAATTGACCAATGCCATCACTATGTACTAAGTGTTGAAACCCATGAAATTGAATGGTCTGAGCACTAGGAACATCTCCCAGCCAAATAATTTGTTGCCCATGAAGAGAGAACTCAAAAGTCGATTTGGAATAGTCGGTGATAACCGGTCCAAGAGTGGCTAACCACGAAACGCCCAACACCATATCCCAACCTTGTAATGGTAAAACATAGAAATCCACGACAAGGGAATGGCCTTGAATAACCACTTCCACAGCCCGAGCCAAACCCGAACAGGGCAACCGTTCACAACTTCCAACCAAAACAGAAAATGGTTCAATCGTTGCGATAGCAAAATTCAAGAACGTAGCAATTCTGGTTTGCACAAAACAGTGGGTACTTCCCCCATCCTATAGAACTTGAACCGATTTACCTTGAACTGTACACGTGAATCTCAACGTGGTGGAAGAACACCCCCCCAGACAAAG
The DNA here is from genome assembly GCF_002127325.2 of Helianthus annuus. Taxonomy (NCBI): domain Eukaryota; kingdom Viridiplantae; phylum Streptophyta; class Magnoliopsida; order Asterales; family Asteraceae; genus Helianthus; species Helianthus annuus. The sequence goes on along the minus strand of NC_035442.2, from coordinate 3,954,813 downwards.
CATTATAAGAAATGGCAGATTGAGTTTGAACTTCATCTAATTGTAATTTATCAGCCAACAGAGAATCCATACTTACCGATGACGGCGAATCCAGGGAGCCACCAGGATCAAGTGAATCCTCATCGAAGAACAGCAACTGTGGTGTAGATTTACACTTATGATCCCATGTAAATTTCTCATCACATCGATAGCAAAGCCCTTGTGCACGTTTCTGAGCGATTTCGGTGGGTGTGAGGCGACGAAACCCGAACTTCGGAGCCGTGGTGGTGGAGGAAGATGGTTTATTTTGGAAGGAGGGTAATCGTGGAGTGGTCAACGTTGCAGGTTTAGGAGTGGGTAATAACAGCTTTGATGAGCCCAAAGTGACCCGACCCAAGCCACGTTCAAACTAGATCCTATTCTCGTGTAGTTGGGCTTTATCCATAGCATCCTCTAGGTTTGGGGCTGATGACAAAGCACGAACTGTTTAATGTCAGAACGTAAACCAGAAATCCAATAACTAATGAGGAACTCCACCGGTAAAGGCATTGTCCGGTTGGAAATTGCCTCGAATCGTGAACGATAGTCAGCCACAGTCGTGGTCTGAGTTAATTTGGCCAATAAACCTTCAGGTGCTTCAACATCGGAATAACGGAAGTGTTTTGCTAGAGCGCTGGTGAACGCATCCCAGATTGAGATCTGATTGTGGCGTTGAAGCCAATCTGTCACACCCCGATATTTCCACGTATTACCGGTGGGGAGTATCGTGACGTAGTTGATATCATCATAGTCAAATTATCACAATTTAATACACAGCGGAAGTCGAAAGATAAAAACGTTACAAACCGAATGAAAGTAATATCAATTATTACAAAACGGTTGTAAGGGATCCACAGGCTGATCAAAGTTAAAAGGAACATTGTTCTACAGATTTATAAACATCTAAGCTTGCAAGACTTTTTATTGATGCTAGGAGTAGCCAGCCTATTCCGCCTAGTACCTGCACTTTAGCCTTTTTGGAAAATACGTCAGTTTACACTGGTAAATACAATTAACCGACTCATTTTGAAAATGTTTTAAGAAAATTAATTTGAATGCACAAGGCACAAAATATTTTTTATAGCTTGGGACAATTAGTTTAAAAATAATCTTGTATACAGATTTATATGTTTGTCGTCCGTCAAAGCCGGTTAGAAGAGCCAGACAAGATTAACTGACACACCACAGGTATAATGCCCACAAGGAGAACTCCTTATTGTGGATTACCATTTATACATACGCAACTGTCAGGTGTATGCCTACACCCTGTGCTTAAGTCGTGGCCATTTCAATGAATGAGCCGAGGATATCCAGGACATGGTCATTAACCCCCCAAAGGCCCTATACCAAACAAAACAGATTAAAACGGGTTATGTAAATATATTAATCACAATCTGATTTAAATAAATACACACCCGACCAAGCGGTATTATTATAATACCGTATCCCAAGCCCTTATAACGAAAAATAAGTTAAAAGTATTTACCTAAGCAAATTATACAAATTTATCCCAGCCGTAGAAATCAGCAAGTGCAAGTATCTTTTACTGGTCTCCTAAATCTGGAACGAAGGTTTTAATAACCTATTAGATTCCTAACGGGTCTTACTTAAGTTTAAACTTAGACCGGTTAGTTTTAAAGAAAGGTATACGGTTCAAAACGCAAGATTAAGCGAAGACCGGAATAGAATGTGATTTAAACCCGACAAGTTTGAAGACTTGTATAATATGGGTAAACTAAACACATTCTGGATTTTGAGATAAAAATGATAAGGTTTGACCCGTTTCAGTTAATTTATGCAAATTAGTTACATAAACCGCACCGAACGCGAAAAATGCATAACGGGTAAACAAATGAGTCATGAACAGGTTTCCTAAGTTAATATGCCTTAAATATGTTGTGATATCAGTAAGATACCTTCCATTATGCCCAAAATGAATTTAAACTCAAAGTAAGCCCCGTCGGGGTATTTTGGTCATTTTAAAGGTTATAAAAGAGATTAAATATTAATCTGAGGTTCAGGTCTGAAATGATCAGTAAAAATATTCAATTTAATAAGTTATATCAGTAGGGTATTGCATATATGTGAAATTTATCATTTATAACCAAACTATGCACCGTAGGGGCATTTTGGTAATTTCACATAAGCTTTAAAGGTCAAATTTGGAAATCTGAGTTCAAAACTTTTGCTTACTGTTAAAGTATAAAAATTTACTTAAAACATCAGTAGGTATTAAGTCTTATATGATAAAAATAGTTTTAACCCATACTATGCGTTTAAAACGCGTAAAAGTCGGTTTTAAGCGATTTTCGGGTTATAATAGGAAATCTGAGTTTTTGATCAGTTTATAAAGTTCAAAATATTTTATTTATCATATAAAATCAGTATAAAAAAGTTTGGTATCAAAATGTTATGTAAAACTCATTTTATTAGCAAAAAGGGTATAACCGACAATTACCGAATCAAAGCAAGAACCCTGTGTTATGCTCAGCTTAAAAATAAATAAAAATCTTCAAAAATCCCAAAATACTATATTACATCAGTGGGTAAAAAGTTGGTATCGAAATTTGGGTTTAAATAGGCTTTATGCTAAAATACCGTTTAAATAAATAAAAAGCTTTCAATTTACGCTATTGAGCATAACTCCTAATTTAGACCTCAAACTGATGTCAAATTTTTAGGACATGTTTATAATTCAGTAACAAAGGTTTTTGTCCTCTTACATTTTCCAAAATCTCGTTGTAAGGTCAAAAGGGTATAATGGTCAACTTTTAATCATATAACGGAAACATGCAAATGAATTGGATAAATTAGGAACCAAGTTGTATAATCTCAGAGGGCTATACTAACCTATAACCTGGTCCTAATGGAACTCTAAGGCACGTCTAAACTAAACTAAATCGGGTCAGAACTGAAAGTCAAAGCAAAAGTCTACTTTTGCGACTTTCGGTTCCGAACCGAGCCTAAACTCAAAATTTTCGGGTTGAACATGCTTAGACATGTTCTTAAATTAATTACCAAGTTATATAAGTGTTAAAATAGGTTTCTTAGCTTCTACATTGCTAATTATGATTTTATTTGCAAAATAGCTTTCTGTTGACTTTTTATAATTAAGTTTGACCCGACAATTGACCTAGTTAGAGTGGAAATCAGAGGGTGCCCTTTTAAGGGTTTATTACCCACATAATTACCAACTCATAGCCACTTTCAATTCGAAAAATGACTGGACCATTAGTGATTAATCACTAAGTCAAAGCTTAACTACGACGGCTTTGACTTTAGGTCATTAAACTAATAAAACTTGAATTAGGAAGGCTAAGAATGCTTACAAAGGCCCTTAGCACGAATTAGAAGATGAGGAAAGCTTGCGCTTGCTTGAAGTCCAGGGAGCTCCAGAGAGTAAGCTTTGAATGATTTTTGAAAGTATGCACAAGAACAACGAAACAAGAACTCTTATGTAGGCTTTAAAACATCACAAGATTGCTCCACACAAGTCAAGTGTCCCCTATGCATGAAATACCACTGGTGCAGCCTCTTGGATCGAAAACCATGCATGTAAGGCGGTGGAAAAGGCTGAACAGGCACATGTGCATGTTTTCTGTATCTGCAGGTCTCAGGCGGCCCGCGTAAGGATTAGGGGAGGGTCTACGCGGCCGGTATGAGGCCCAGATCCGGTCACAAATTTGCCAGATTTGCAATTTTGGTCCCTGGTCCTTCAAATCTTTATTTTAACTTGTTTTTATTGCATTTTTAACCCCCAAACTTGACTTTTAAGGACCTTAAGTCATAAACAAACTTCGTTAAGCTCCCGGTTAGTTCTATGATCACCGAAAAGTCCTAAATTTCAACGTTGACGCTTTTAACCCCTCACTTACGAATGTTAACGTATTTTCCTCATACGATATCAAAACCTTGTAAAATTTTTATCACTTATTCTCGGGAGCATAATTAATCATTACAAGGTCACTTAGAGGTATAATTTAAACATGTTGACACATTTAACCCTTGCGGTTTGTAAACTTTCACTTTCTTCCACAAACGGCTTCATATTATTCATAACTAGTTTATAGACCCGCGTATTACACGAATTGCATATACATACATATTTAAATACATTATAGGACTGAAATTGCATTTTTACATATGATAGTGGAAACAATCAATTAGAGTCGTATTTTGTCAGAAATATTCAACTGAGTAACATGTTCCATTTTTAAAAAAGCAAAAAAAAAAAAAAAAATGAATGATCAAATGTGTAAAAAGTATTTGAATGCTTAAAATGTTCTTAATCGTTTTATTAAAAAGAAACCTTATATCATACTTTTAATAATATGTTTTTGCTACTCATAAACAATACACCAAATATTACAAAATATATATAAAAAAATAGAATGTACAAAAGGTGTTGAAACGTTGGCCTAACATGACTAAAAATCATTTTGACCCGTAAAAATACATATTTTGAAATGAACCCATTCAACCTGAAAAGAAGGATAAATAAGATTCAAACATTTCCTATTAAAAAATAAATAAAATTCCTATTATAAATATGTGATTGACCTGAGTAGTTTATAATATTCACTTAAGCATAAATTATTATGAAATACAAGAATAAATCGAAAACTATAACTAATACGTGGCATATGAAAATTATAGATCATATAAAAAAAAACTTAAGCATAATTATTCAATTAAAAAGTATTAAAATCATAGGTTTTAAAATTATAAATAATTGCCATTAACAAAGTTGAAGTATTCTTTTAATAAAATCTTTAAGTATTTTTTTAATCATTAATCGTGAATTTTAATTAATATTAATAGCATAATATTATTAATAATCATTAATTAGAATTAGATAATATTATTAATGATTTAAAGAAGAAAATACCATATGGTATTATTTGAAATTTTGAATAAGAAAATGCCATGTTGCATTAGTTGGAGTTTTTTTATTAGAATTAGATTCATTCGTTTAAGGGTATAAACATCGCGTAGGGTTGTTGAAAGATATAATTATCAAATGTTGACACTTTGAATCCTTTTACACACATACTTTCTTTGTTTGTCAGCTTTACTCCCTCTGAAATAATTCCTTACATGTTTAAAGTCCATGACACGTGTCGATATTATATTGGACATGATTTTACGAGGTGTTACATCCTCACCCCCTTAAAAGAAATCTCGACCTCGAGATTTACTGAAATAAATGAGGGTATTTCTGTTTCATTGTCGACTCTACCTCCCACGTGTACCCAGGACCTCTACGGGCATCCCATTTAACCTTAACAATCGGCACGTGCTTCCTTCGAAGCTTCTTAACCTGTCAATCCTCAATCGACAAAGGTTTTTCAACAAACTTTAAGCTCTCATCTATATGCACATCCTTATGTGACATGGCTAGTGATTCATCAGCTAGACATTTCTTCAGATTGCAGATGTGAAACACATTATGAATTCCACTGACCTCTTCAGACAGGTTTAACTTATAGGCCACTGTTCCGACACATTCGATGACTAAATAAGAAACAGGGTAATTGATAGACGATTTCTATTGATAACTGAAGAACTGCAGATGGGAAGAATAGAATTACAGAAAGGAGATGAGAAAGGAAATATGATCTGAGATCTAACAAATTGCCTACCACATGATCATACCATAATTACTTAAATACCCTAGTGCAACTAATTCTGTTATGGCAAGGCTGACGTGCCTCCCATAATGTGGTCCTCAAATCTCCTGGGTTGCACTTTTACCCTTTCACCCCTTCTTGTTTGATGTGGATTTATAGTTTGTACCTCATTTGTAACCTGATGGCATATTGGATTCATAACATATTGCCGAAAGACAAAAGGGTACATGCATTAATCGGTTTTTGTACCAATTGTTTAGTGTTATGTGTCTTATGAGGGTGTTTGGGGTTCCTTATTTTGAGGGTAAAATGACTTTTGAAGGGCAAAAGGACTTTTGGAAAGTGTTTGGCTTTCCTTTTGAAGGGCAAAAGTCCTTTGGATTTGCCAAAAGTCAGGATTTCCTGACTTATTTTGGGCAAAAGTCCTTTTGCAAAAGTTGAAAATAAGCTAAGCCAAACATGCCCTATGTCCAAGGTTTGATACAAAACTACTATCGAGCCAGGGGTCTCACTGGAAGCAGTCTCTCTATACCTATGGGGATAGAGGTAAGGTTGTCTACATCTTACCCTCCTTTGACCCTACCCTAACTTTGCTATTGGTGGGATTTAGTAAGTATGATGATTATCAGTTTAAAATTAATGGACATGAAATCTATGTTTTTATTTAAAGACTAAGCAGAGAGATCATGTCAAGATGTTTGTTATATCAACTCGTATACCCAGTAGATTCATAACCAACCGTTATAATTTCATCATGTTGTGTGTAAAGCAGATGATAGTATGGTGATTGTCTGGTGTGAGCTTAAATCATTGCATGTCCTTCATAAACCGGTGTGAGCTTAAATCATTGCATATAGAATTATAGATGGTGCAAGTGTAAAAAAATGTTTGTTTAAAAAATGACGGTGATCCAACAACACGTAAGTTGTTTTTCTTTCAGCTTTTCTCATAATTAAATTCGCGTTACTAATCAAACCTTCCCTTACAATTGCAAAACCTACGGGGGACTAAGTCAAGGTGTTCTGTATATAACCAAACTACATTACAACATAAAGTTATATACAAAGAAAACAATTTTAAATTTTGTTTAAAGCGTTTTCTGATGAAATTAAAAAAAATATATATAATTACGATTGATAGTCAATCAAATCGTGTCATCTCAAATAGGATGTCATTAATCTTATTATAGAACATCTAAAAAAGTATGCTAGGTTGTGGAATCCTATACCAAAATCATGGTAATCAAATCATACAAAGTTTACACATGACGACTACACTGAAGGTCCTAAGCAAAATGTTGTCACGAGCTAGCCGTTGAGTTTGAATAAGATCGTGTCTTACAGTACTTGTGAACTCACTTTGCTTTAATACACACTTGGTGTCTTAAACTAGTTTCGTTTTAGGTATACTTGTAACAAGCTTTGGCCCTGTTTATGTAAACAGCTCTGTTATGTTTAAATCCCCTATGTTTTTATTAAAGCATAACCTATACTCTCTAGCTACAACATTCGAACAACTAAAACCAAAGTTTTGGGATATCTGGCATGAACTTGATTCTCTAAAGACTATGGCAATTGGCAAATTCCCAAAATATTAGGGCGAAAACCAACAAAAAAGTTCATACGAATCTACAAGTCGGAAAACAATTATAACAAAAACCATAGTACCAAAACATCAAAGACCATAAGCACAAGTCAAACTAGGTTTTAAAAACCAAAGTGAGAAATGTAATAATCCACAATTACGCATATATTGGAACCGTCTAAAACATTTTGAGAATGATCGAGTGCAACCACTTCAACTTGGGGGGGATATGTTTGATGTATCATCCAATACTATGTAATCCAGCTGAGTCAACACAGAAACCAAAAAAAAAACACAAAAGGTCAATCCAGCCACAAAACATATTATTATAGTTATTATCATCAAAAAAACACAAAAAGGTCAATCCAGCCAAAAAAACATATTATTATAGTTATTATCAATGATTTCCGCGGTGCGGCAGGAACTCGGTCGGTGTCAAAACCTCTAAAATAAAGTCATGAGTTATTGAAAAGGACATCAACATGTGTTTTACATCAATCAATAACCATAAAAACAAATACAAACCAGAAATCGATTCTGATACTACTGATACCGGTACCGATGTTACTTGGTCAGAATCAGTTTGGTTTGACATGGTAAGTATTATCACTTGTATAACGTACGATTAAAAACAACCTGTATTTTGAATATAACTCCGTTGAAAAAAATAACAAATATGTATTTAGTTTTGTTTCTTTAATAAGTTGACAAACCCAAATGATAAAAGAAAAATCAAATTAGTAAAATAAAAATGTGTTAAAAGACGTATAAAATACATAGTATAAAAGCTAAAAATGAAACTTAAAATATATATAGGGGTTGGTTAACGTACAAGATGCAGTTTCAACTTGCGGGGTTTCTTTTATGGGGGTTATAGCATGCGGACTTCACATCGCGTACGCTAAGGCAAATTGTACAATACACTATATATATATGACCTTTGATGGACCTGGGTCCAGCCAACGGATACTAGCCATAAGAAATGGGTCGGGCATGACCCAGAGATGGACCGCAAGACATGAAAACGGGTGACGGTCAAACATCACCCCACGTTTACAAGCAGTTCATCTTTATTTTATTATATGCTTTATTTTACTTTATTGCATTTTATATTTCAAGCTTTATTTACATGTACTCTTAGCTCTTTTGATAGTAAGTAGTCTTGGCAGTTGCTAAAGTTTAGGAACGTTGGTAGGTTTTTAGTTCTTCATGTACTTCTTTTCGATGAATGAAGGCGGTTGATTTGTTCTGATAAAAGTTTCTTCTCTGTCGGTTGGGGGGTGACACAAACACCGAAATAAATAATACGTCTTTAATAAATTAAAATAAAAACATACAAACACCATTCATGAAATACTAAACATAAATATAATAAATTTATTTGTCGGTGTTTGTGCCGCTACCCAACTGACAGAGAAGAAACTTTTATCAAAACAAATCAACCGGTTCATTCATCGAAAAAAAAAAGTACATAAAGAACTAAAAATATACCCGCGTTCCTAAAGCTTGAAATATAAAATGCAATAAAGTAAAATAAAGCATAATAAAATAAAGATGAACTGCTTGTAAATGTGGGGTGATGTTTGACCGTCACCCGTTTTCATGTCTTGCGGTCCATCTCTGGGTCATGCCCGACCCATTTCTTACGGCTAGTATCCGTTGGCTGGACCAGGATCCATCAAAGGTCATACATATATAGTGAAAGTGTATTGTACAATTTGCCTTAACATACGAGTGCATGCGATGTGAGGTCCGCATGTATAACCCCATAAAAGAAACCCCGCATGTTGTAAAAACCAAAGGCCGCATGTTGAAAAAAAAAACGCAATGTTGAAAAAAAAATTCGCATGTTGGAAAAAAAGTCGCATGTTGTTAAAAAACAAAACTCGCATGTTATGAACCATTATCCGCACGTTGAAACTGCATCTTGTACGCATCGTACGCTAAAGCAATTCGTACGTTAACCAACCCCTATATATATATATATATTAAATAAAAGAACTCCCTGATATACAATCGATGAACAGCTTGCTAAATGTTCGGGTTTACATGCCCAAATGTACGTGGTAAGCTTTATATTAGTTTGTTTACACTTTACATAATCAAAGGGATTTAAAAACTCAAAAAAAATATATATATATATATAAATACTCAAAAAATCAAATATAAACAAATAATGCATGTATTTTGGAGAATTCATGATTTGCTGTAAAACGGTGGAGCACAAGAAAGGAATAGGTGGCAGAACCGTAATTCATAACCAATTGTTGTCCAAGACATTTACTATTCCTATAATCCTTCACGAATTGTTATATTATACGGTACAAAAACGTGTACCTAATTTTTTTAACAAAATAAATGGAAAAGAAAAACTATACCTAACCATTTTTTTCACAAACCAGCCACATAAAAAGTTGAAAATCAGACAAATAAACAATCATCATATGCTCATCAGAACAAAACCAGAAAAGACGAACACTAACCTTCATATGAACTCCTTAAAAAGTGAACAGAGCAGAAAGCTTAACGAGTGCCGCGAAGCTGGCTCTGGGCCCCACTCCACCCCCCTCCGCGGGCCCATGACAAGTGCTTGATTGCTAGTCCGACTCGTAAATTTCTCCATCATCAGACAGCTCATCAAAAGACCTAATGTCCAGCTGGTATCGAAGTATTCCACCAATTCCACCAAAACCCCTACAAAACTGCGAACCCTCTTGAGATTTGTTCGTAACAAACTCGAGCGTGCAACCGAATTTCTTATACTCGTTAGCAAACCATTCGAGCAACGACATCTTTTCCTGAACTTCCAGCTCAGCATTGGTGTCGGAATCTCTAAAGTTACTCTGATCGGATTCTTGGTCTTTGTTCAAATGTTTGATGATGATTTCGCCAGTTGTGCCGTTTTTAAGTGTGTAACGATTGATATCGAGATTTTCCCACACGATAAGAATCTCAACGGCACCCATTTCTAACGACTTCAATGTGTCTTCAACACCAAATACGTACTTTCCGGTATCCTGACTAATTTCCTCGAAATACTTCCCGATTAGACGTTTTTCTTGAATAAACTTCACATTTGCAAGTATTTCCGAAGATAATTCAATAGCTTGATTAAACCCGTTCTCGCCTCCGTAAGAAACATCAACCACGTTCAAAATTTTAGCTTGAAGACGAGGATCGAACATATCAGACTGACTCAGCTCAGTTTTAAAGTCAGCAGAACCAGCAAGGATAAGCCCGGAAACATTCGGCTGACTAGTGGCGGGATTGATGAAAAACTGTGTTGCCAGCTCAGCAGTCTTCCTCACGTAATTGTGACGTTTCTCCATTCGAAGACGCGCAAACCGAAGCGCAGATTGACCTCCTCGACCGTGCTTTTTCGGTAAATCGACAGTAAACTTGTGTAGAACTTCTCTCGTGTTGCCACTTAACGTCCCGAAAAGGGTACCGTTTCCGTCCATAACAATGAAACCGAACTTGTCATCGGACTCTAACAACTCGTTTAAAGCTTCGGTATGGAACTTATTGTCACAGAGATAAAGTGAAGCGTTGATCGGCTTGAACGGTTCAAAATCGATCGTGACCTTTTTCTCTTTTCCGTCATCGGTAACAATGGTTCCGGTATAGAGCACAAGTCCATTTGGTGGGACCTTGTTGTAGAGCTTGAGTCGTTGTTGGGCTGATGTTATGGCACCTAAAACAGACTGGCGGTTAACCCTGCTCTTGATGTTTGAAGCGGTTCCGAATTCGTCACCAAGCATTTTCGTGACTCGAGAGATTTGATCACGTGGTGGCATGATTAGAGAAATCATGCTGGTACCGTTGCCTCTTGCAGCTTCCAATGCTTTGATCAGCTTCTTGATCTTCCATATTTCGATATTCTTATCGGTTTCCTGACCTTCTGACATCGTGCCAAATTATCTGCTAAAGAAAGCAAAAAAGACAACATTATTATTGTTACGTAACAACACATAATTTATCTTGACAAGAATGTCATAAGCACAATCAAAATTGTGGCTAAAAACAGAAAAAAAAACAAAGCATTTTACAAACAAGTCACGCATAGATATAAACAATAAAACCTTACAATGATTCCAAATTAAAATCATGCTACAACAAAGATGAAACAATGAAAACAACAATCTTATGTTATTTCCCAGCAACTTGCATGTATTTAGTTAAATCAATGCACCCAAAAATAATCTAACATTTAAAAAACTGAAGAGCTTAATTGAAGTCAACAAAACTTGACCAGAAAGTTTCCAAAACCACACAACCACAAAACCGTAAGCATTGAAGTTCTACTACCCTTATCAAAACTGTAAATCATATCCATATAATCAAGCACAAACTACATGGACACATTATTCGTCAATTACTGATCAAACAATAACAAATCACTCGAATTTACGTTCGAAGTGACTCATCAGAAGCATAAACTAACAACACAACAATTCGATGTGAAGAGAGAGTATAACATCATAACTAAAAGAACTGCAAACACAAATCTGATGAGATAAAGTTCAAAAACATCACAAAATCCGCATGTCAGACCGCTAATTCAACTTCTCCTAATCAAAACCGTAAATCATATCCATATAATCAAGCACAAACAACAGCAATACATTATCCGTCAATTACTGATCAAACAATCATGAATCAATCCGATTTAAGTTCAAAGATTCTCATCGCTAGCATAAACTAACAATACAACAATTCGATGTGAAGAGTATGCTATCATAACTAAAAAGACAAAAAATCGCACAAATCTGATATGATTTATGTTCAAAAACGTCACAAAATTCATCATCGTTTAAGCAAATCACATAAAAGTCGATCTGTATTATCATCAGTAGATGTAACTACAGTTTCTAATAATATAAACTAACAACACAACAATTCGATGTCAAGAATATAGCATCATACCTAAAAAACTAAAAAACACACAAATCTATAAACTAACAACACAAAATTTCGATGTCAAGAATACAGCATCATACCTTAAAAAAACGCAAAAATCTGATGCGATTAAACTTAAATACATCACAAAACTCATCACAGTTAGCACAAATCATATAAAATTCACCAAATCTGATGCGATTAAGTTCAAAAACATCACAAAACTCATCACAGTTAGCACAAATCATCTAAAATTCACCAAATCTGATGCGATTAAGTCCAAAAACATCACAAAATTCATCACCGATAAAGCAATCAAATGAAATTCATCATATCTGATTCGAATAAGTACAAAAACATCACAAAATTCATCATCGTTTGAGAAAATCACATAAAACTAGAAGTAACAATAGTTTCTGATGATATTAACCAACAACACAACAATTCGATGTGAAGAGTACAACATCGTAACTAAAAAACGCACAAATCTGATGCGATTAAGTTCAAGAACATCACAAAATCATCATCGTTTATATGAATTTATCAAATCTGATGCGATTAAGTTCAAAAACATCACAAAATTTATCACCGTTTGAGAAAATCTCATGAGATTCAATCGATATTATCTTCAGCAGATGTAACAACAGTTTGTAATGAGATTTATAGATCTGAGATGAGAGAAACCTTACGTGAAGAACAGGATGAAGAAGTGGTCTGCGGCAGGTCAGCTTTTGGAATGCGTGGAAACCCTAGAGAAAATATCTTATATGTGGAACACAAGATTTAGGAGATAAATGTTTAAATGGATATTTATTCACACCCCTAAAGTTTTGAATGTTGTAAATTGGCCCCAATATATAACTTTTATTTTTAACTTTTAAGTTTGGGGTAGGGATGTGCATGATTTGGTTAGTAGAATTATTGTAACCGTTTGATTTATTCTGTTAATTTGTCGGTTTTCGGTTCGGTTAATTTTGGTTAATAACCAAACCAAACATTGGCTAAAATTGTTTAAAATACATGTAATGAATATATAGATGTATACATACATCTACTAGGTTAGAACCCCGTGTATTACACGGGTTAAATAAATGTAATTTTATATACTAAATTAAAACAATTATTCTTTAAAAATCTCGTTTATTACACGGGTTGAACAAATGTAATTTTATATATTAAGTAATAAAAAAATTATATCTCTAAGAACCTCATATATTGTACTGAATAAATGTAATTTTATATACCAAATAATAAAAACCCGTGTATTGTACGGGTTGAATAAATCTAATTATATATACTAAATAATAAAAAAAAGTTATATTTTTAAAAACACTGTGTATTACACGGGTTAAAATGATGATGATGCATGATTAACCGTCCTCCGCTTTTAACGTTATTTCACAAATTTAGTGAAATAACGTTAAAATTAGTGCAATTTCACTTTTGCCCTCCGAGCGTCCACACATATATACATTATTAAAAGTTAGATTAGATTATATATGAAATTAAGTGTATAACAAAAAGTCTTTATGAATTTCACGTAGAATTAATTGGAATCCTTTATTAAAAGTAGGTTAGATTATATATGGGCTTGTACGTGTGAGTAATTGTGATTATTGAAGGGTTAAATTTTGAGGGTTTTGAAATGTGAATTTGATTATGATAGATTATATTTTAGTTTTAAAACTTCTAGAATGATTGAATCAAATAAAAGGATTATGATTTCCTAGAAACAAAAATAACTGAGTTTTTTTTTCTGATCATTTTGAACATGAGCAAATAGAACGATAGCATCTTAATAAAAAAATAACTAATTACAAATGTGAACCCCAATAATTTTATTTCTGTCCCATTTGAACGGAAAAGATAAGTACAAACTATATTTAAAAAAATAAAAATGCAATGTGAAAATAAGAGATAGAATAATCGATATTTTTTTTTTCATAAAATAAGAGATAAGGGTAAACTAAATAAAAAAAGTGTCAATTTGATAAATAATAATATTAAGTATCAAAAGATAGGAAATTACAAATGTAGACATCTTCAATGAATGACACATGTCCAAAATCAGGTTTCTTTTATTATATAGTATAGATTATGAAAACATTATCCCCATACAACCACTATTTACTAATAAACCTATTTACTGTTATCAATAATCAACTAATCATAACATGTCTCATTCTATTACTATTATCTTAAAAGGCATGGTTGGTGGTTCCGGCCATGCCTTTTTCACGTGACTAACTTAATAGAGCTTGCACGTTTAACCTCAAACTCTATAGATCTTGTATATCTAACTCTAATCCTTTGTTAAATGACATATTGACCTTTAACTTTTGGTAATTGTCAATTTTCACTCCTCATTTTTTCTATCTAATAACTTTACACCTCATATTCTCCAAAATTTTAATTCTTTTGTTTAAATTATTTTTACGACTATACACCGTAACATGCGAGACATTATACTCTTCTTTTGTTATGCCTAACCACGTTAATGTCATGAACGTAGCGTGTGTGACAAAGTAAAAAAAAACTCATCTCACATGCGGACATCACACGTTAATGTCATCATTGTAACACGTGTAACGAAGTCGTAAACACAATGTTGCCGACCCAACCCGCTACATGGATAAAAATCTAGTTAAACTTAAAGAAAACCCAACTTGAATCGTAAGAACCAAAGAGCCTTTGCCTAATGTGTTTCCAACAGTAAGTGTTTAATCCTTATGAAATTTTTAATAGAAGTAAAAAGTATCTGAGTTGTCGTTTTAATATAATTTAGGGGCTGTTTGACAAATTCTTAATGGTTAAGTGCTGAACAAGTAAGAGGTCTGAACCATTAAGTGCTGAACCAATAAGAGATCTGAACCATTAAAAGTCAGTATAATGCTTAACCGTTCAGAGACAACTGTCTGACCAATTCATATTGGAGGTCTTAACCATTCAGACTCAGTATAATGCTTAACCATCCAGAGACAAATGTCCAGGGGCGGATTTAGAGGCTTTTAACGGGTTCCCAGGAACCCAGTCGATTTGGAAAAAAACGTTTTTTTTGTAGTGTAAACCTTGTATGATTTGGAAAAAGGAACCCAGTGAAAACTGGCTGGATCCGCCACTGCAAATGTCTGAACCAACATTTGCTCGTAAAACAAACAGTCTGAACTATTAAATGCTGTCTGAACTATTAAATGCTGAACCAGTAAGAGTTCTAATTCATTAAGAGACTCATTAAGAGGTAAAGAAACAAACCTTAGAGGTGTCTCATTTTACGGTAGAGTTGGGTCGGGTCATGACCCGATTCCCGGATCTAATCACTATTTCAATGTCACAAACACACCTCTATCGAAGAACCAAAACCAGGGTTCACCATGTCTCTTCTTCCGGTGTTCCGCCATTTTCTGACACATTACACCTCAAAACCCACTTCACACACAACCGTTATACCTGTAATTCGTACTTTGAAAACCCTAACTCCACTTTTTCTTTCATCTTATCCCCTTCAAAAACCCATCTCAAACTCCACCCCTCAAGTCTCATCCAGAGGTATGTATGTATATGTTTGATCAAGTAGATTCATTTGTAATGCCTGTATTATCATGAAGCTGTGTTAAAACTTACAAGTAGATTGATTTGTAGTGATTAGTTTAGGAAAGTTGTGATTTTTAAGGAAGAGGTAGGTAGAAAACTATGATTAGTTTTTACAAACACCCGGTTTTGCAACCGCCGTAGGGCTGCAAACGAACCGAACGAATTTGTTAGAAAATAGATGTGTTCGCGAACCGTTCACGAACACTTATCGAACGAGATTTTATGTTCGTGTTCGTTTGTTAAGGAAATGAGCTTGTTCGTGTTCGTTTGTGTTTTGTTTGTTAATTTTAGGCAACGAACAAAAACAAACATTGACGAAGACAAATGAGCACAAACTAATGTTCATGAACACAAATGGAAACAAACGAACACAAATAATCGTTTTTGATCAAAATATATGATACACTGACACTTATTAAATATTTAATTTGCCGGAATTTTGAAGTATTTAAATAAATATAAAAACTAAAAACACTAATGATCTATCGAACACAAACGAACACGTTACCGAACGTTCACGAACATAAACGAACGAACGCGACCTCTGTTCATGTTTGTTCGTTTAACTAAACGAACGAAATTTCTTGTCCGTGTTCGTTTGTTTAATAAACGAACGAACACAAATGAACTTCCCGCCGAACGGTTCACGAACTGTTCGCTTAACGTTTGGTTCGTTTACAGCCCTAGCAACCGGGATATGTTAAAGAAACACCACAGACACACTATCCAGTATCCACCCAACGTTTCGTACCGGACGTATGGTCAAATGGGTTGACATGCGAGAAACGGTCATACGGGCCATATGGCATGTGAGAAACGCTTGCTCGTGTGGGCAAGTGTATAATGACACTTCATACGGGCCATATAGTTTTTTTTATTGGTTGTATGAGTTGGTGTTCACCAATATCATATAGGGCGTATGATGCGTTGGACTGACATAGAAGTGACTGATGTGACGGTGTACACCGTTGAGTACTGACAAGTGTTATATGTCATGTATGGCCATTTTCCGCATGACATGTGAAAACACCACTGCACGTTTCTTAGTGGGAGATATGGTCATACGGCCATATGACATGTGAAAACGGTCATATGGGTATGTATTATAATGACACATGAGACGGGTCATAGTGTTTTTTTACGGTTGTATGGGTTGGTGTTTGTCAAAATCACACAGGCTGTATGATGTGTTAGACTGACACATAAGTGACTGATGTGACGGTGTGCACCATTGAGTACTGACAAGCGTCATACGACTTGTATGACCATTTTTTGCATGTCATACGGCCCGTATGATGACGTCAGATGGTGTACATATAGTAGCACCCTTTGCAACTTGGAATCGCCATAAAAAGTTTGGTGGTATGATTACGGTATTCTGTTTATTTTGGGTCTATCTATAGTTAGTGAAAATCTGATTCTTGATTCTCGTTGCTCAAACCACAATAATCACTTTCAGCTGCAGATAGTGCTTTAATATTAAACAAAGATGAGCGGGTCGGGTCGAGCTCGCTGGGTTCAAACCTGCCTGACCCGGAAGTGAGTTCAAGTAGTACAATTGCTGCCATTGTTACTTCTTTGGGTGGGCAGGCGAGTGCGGTAGGTATCGTAAGGTTATCTGGTCCAACAGCAGTGAGTATTGCAGGTCGGGTTTTCCGTCCGTTAAAGAAACGGAAACGGAAGAACGTTTCTTGGCAGCCTACTAGTCATGTTGTGGAATATGGTGTGGTCTGTGATTCTCACGGCAATGTTGTTGATGAGGTAAATATTTTTATTTATTATTATTTTTTTTCATAGGGGTGTTTGGTAACTTGTGTTGAAAAGGATTATGAGATATGGGATAATCTTTTTTTTTTTTTTTTTTTTTTTTTGTAGGTTATAGCGATACCCATGTTAGCCCCAAGATCATACACCAGAGAAGATGTGGTTGAGCTACAATGTCATGGGAATGACGTTTGCCTACAACGCGTGCTACGAGTTTGTCTAGAAGCTGGCGCGAAGCTTGCAGAACCAGGTTGAGTAGATAATTCTTGAAACCCTAAGCCCTAACCGTAACGCTAAACCTAGCCCTAAACCCTAGTTGTGTTTGGGGATATTTATTTATTTATTTATTTATTATATGCAACGTATTTTTACTTTTTGTTCTTTTTTATTTATCAGGTGAATTCACGCTTCGTGCTTTCCTCAATGGTCGGTTAGACCTTTCTCAAGCCGAAGATGTTGGAAAACTTGTATCAGCCAAGTCTGTGGCTGCAGCCGATGCTGCACTTGCCGGAATTCAGGCATGTGGTTCTCCTAAAATATTTTTTGATTTAATCGGTTAGAAATAAAACGTAATTTGATTTATGAGTCCATTTGACCAACTAATAGTTACACGTATCGAAATGATGACTATTAAAAATTTTAGGCGCTAATACCGAAATAATGGTATGAAATTCTCATGGCAGGGTGGTTTCTCTTCACTGGTGAAATCACTAAGAACGCAGTGCATTGAGTTGCTTACAGAGATAGAAGCCCGATTAGATTTTGATGATGAAATGCCGCCAATAGACATGGATTTAATTTTGAGTAAAATTAGCGCGATGTCGCATGATGTGGAGAGTGCGATGGAAACTGCTAACTACGACAAGTTTTTGCAATCCGGATTACAGGTATTATCATCGTCAATAAAGTATTGGTATTGATTTGGGTCGATAAGTTTCTTTTCCTTGATGGAAGTGACTTATGAGTGGTACAACGGGTTTAGCTAATGCTATTCTAATAAATAAAAAGAATAGTACTTTTAAATTACTAAAGAGTAAACTGCCATTTTGGTCCCTGAGGTTTGGTTACTTTTGCCACTTTAGTCCAAAACTCAAACCTTTTTGCATCTGGTCCCTGTGGTTTCAGTTTTATTGCCATTTTGGTCCAAAAATGAAATCAGGACATACTTGTCTTATAAAATCCTGCAATTTTGTCTTTTTCCTCCGGGGCAAATCAGGTCATATTTGTCTTATAAAATATGGTATTTATTTATAAAAAAGAAATGATCATTTTGCCCCTGCGGAAAATGACAAAATAACAAGATTTTATAAGACAAATATGACCTGATTTCATTTTTGGACCAAAATGGCAATAAAACTGAAACCACAGGGACCCAGATGCAAAAAGTTTGAGTTTTGGACTAAAGTGGCAAAATTGACCAAACCACAGGGACCAAAATGGCAGTTTACTCATTAGTAAAAGACCTGTTTGACTTTTAAAAGTCAAAGCAGCTTTCTTTTACATTTCAAAACCCTTTCTTGAACAGTACTTTTAAATTAGTAAAAGATCTGTTTGACTTTTAAAAGTCAAAGCAGCTTTCTTTTACATTTCAAAACCCTTTCTTGAACAGTACTTTTAAATTAGTAGATAATATTTTTATTTAGCTGTAATTTAAACTGATTGAACGGGTCAAGCTAGTAATTATATATAGGGGTGTGCAGAATTCGTTTCGAATTCGAAAAATTCGAAATTCGTTTAAATTCGATTCGATTACGAAGAATTCGTTTCGATTATAAGAATTCGAATTCGAATTCAATTCAATTCGAGTCAAGTAAATCGAATACGAATCGAATACGAATATATAGTTTCAAATTCGATTCGATTCGAAATTCGAATAAAATTATACATTTTTATTTATTATTTTTATATATAATACATATATAATTTTTATTAGGCTATACTATAAATTATTTTCAAATTTTTTTCCAAGTATTAAAATTACCCATTACCAAACCCACTACATGGCACATTACTAAAACCTAAGTAACAAATCTATTAATAGATTTATAAGCGTAAAAATATTAACTTTTATGTGGAGTGTTTATTCCCGACTTCTCGTTTTGAATTTTAGACTTGTGGTACTTTATTTAGAACTTTTTAAGGTGATATCATGCTTTATGGCTACTTTAAAATTTATGTTTTATTTTGAAAGTTTTTTACATGTTTTTAAAAAATCTGAATTAAATCGAATTTATTCGAATTCGATTCGAATTCAAATTTTAATCGAACACGAATCGAATACGAATTGTGTTTTTTATTCGAATACGAATTCGAATCGAATTCGGTAGGTTTTAATCGAATTCGAATCGAATACAAATTCAAGGAAAAATAAAAATTATTCGAATAATTCGATAATTCGATATTCGATTCGGTGAACACCCCTAATTTTATAAAGTCACAATGTGGATTATCATTACCATTTCTGAAATTCACCCATGAACATAAAAGAAAAAAAGAAAGATTGCGATTGCGACCGCTAATCTGAATGTTTCTTGGTTGATGAAGTTTTTAATGTCTTGTATTTTGACAAAATAAAAGTCTGATAATTACAGATCGCCATTATTGGTCGCCCAAATGTTGGGAAGTCTAGTCTGCTGAACTCATGGAGTAAGGTATGTTCAAATCAAACACATTTAGTTCGGGGTGAAATTATTGTTCTTTTCGCACATATATTCTTCGAATTTTATAATATCATGTTTACTCTATGAAGACACTTAACAATATCATATTGACCCATTCCGTAGTAAATACAATAAAATGTTACGTGAAGAATAATAGTTTAGGGGTATTTTACTAATTATTAGTAGTTTAGGGGTGTCTTATGTAAGTTTCTATCTATTTATGTGGATGTTACGTATGGAATGAAATCAAGCAGAATTTGAGTCAAATATCTCTCTATCTCTTAGTTTTCTTCTTCTCCAAGGTTTTAACCTATCAAGGGTATCAGAGCCAGCCGATACCTCATCGGAGCTCTTCCGCCGCCGCCATGACGAACACCCGTAACAACGAGATTGATAACACACTGAAGTTCCACGATAGGGTCATCAACGAGATCCAGACGGCGTTATCGGCTTTGATGAAACAGCAGGAGCAGGCTTCGAAACAGCAGGAGGAAATCCTCAAGGCTGTGCGGGACAAATCTCAGTCGTCCGGCAGTTCTTTTGGATCCTTCTCCGGTCCAGACAACGATTCCAGGGGTTCTAAACCCTTTCTAAACCCTTTCGGATCGGAAAAATCGAGTTTCCCAAGTTCTCCGACGCGTTGTTTGAAGACCCACCGGAAGAGATGGCTTCGCTACAACAAACTGGTACGTTACAGGAATTGAACACCGCTTTTGATTCGTTATTAAACAAGGTGACGTTGAGTGAAACCCAGACCGTGAGTTTGTATATCAAAGCCCTCAAGCCGGACATCCGGGGCCCGGTTAAAATGTTCAAGCCACATACTTTGCACGAAGCGTATGGGTTGGCGAAAACACAGGCTCTTAACAATGAAACCCTAGAAGAGAAGTTTACGGGGGGGAAATGGAACGGAGGTACCAAACCCACTGCTACAAAAATTACCCCACCCACAAATCTTTTTGGTGCCTGTTTAAAGGCAAAGGCGAGTTCCGTAAATGATTGGCGCCCGCCATGGCGCATCGCTAGGATTTCTCCGATTGCAACCGGAAGGACCGAATGGCGTCCACCCTGGAAGGAGTCGACTCAAAAGAACTCATGGATGCTGCATTTTTTTTTCTCTATTTTGTGATTCTTGAGGTCAAGAATCTTTTAAGGGGGAAGTATTGTTACGTGAAGAATAATAGTTTAGGGGTATTTTACTAATTATTAGTAGTTTAGGGGTGTCTTATGTAAGTTTCTATCTATTTATGTGGATGTTACGTATGGAATGAAATCAAGCAGAATTTGAGTCAAATATCTCTCTATCTCTTAGTTTTCTTCTTCTCCAAGGTTTTAACCTATCATAAAAGCAGTTGTTACTATTAGACTATGGGCCCACGGGCTCAGTTAGGTTTCTAGGGTTACTCGTAATCCTTATATATTATAACCTACTCATAACTGAGTAACCCGAGAAACCTAACTGAGCCCGTGGGCCTAATAGTTACCACCCGATATCCTGAATAAATAACGTTGTTTTCATATTTATTAAGTAAAATACATTGTTATTAGTAATTGATATTGTTTTATTTACCACAGAATGAGTAAATAAGCTGTTGTTAGTGTTCGAAAGGGTAGATATGATGTATTAAATTTATAAGGATACATTTTTTTTGAACGGCAAATGTTACTCCTACACCAATTATTTTAGAAGGATGTATATGAAATTAGATATATCATTTTTTTTTACAATAAATCGAGCCGGGGGTCGTACTGGAAACAACCTCTGTATTCCTAACGGGTAGAGGTAAGGCTGTCTACATCTTACCCTCCTCAGACCCTACCTTAGCTTTGCTATTGGTGGGATTTACTGAGTATGATGAAGATGATGATTTTTTTTTTTTTTTTTTTTTTTACAAAAAGCATACTCTAGGGAACTTAATCATGCATTAGAAAACAATAGTTTATGTTTTCACTTATGATATTTATAATTTAGCTTGCAGAGTGAAAGAGCAATAGTTACAGACATTGCTGGAACAACACGGGATGTCGTGGAAGCCAATGTGACGGTTCAAGGTATCCCGGTCACACTACTCGATACAGCTGGCATCAGAGAAACAGATGATATTGTGGAGAAGATAGGTGAGATTTTCATTTTAGCTTAAATTTTGTGAATTTGTAGGTAAAAGTCTTG
Organism: Helianthus annuus; assembly: GCF_002127325.2. Classification (NCBI taxonomy): domain Eukaryota; kingdom Viridiplantae; phylum Streptophyta; class Magnoliopsida; order Asterales; family Asteraceae; genus Helianthus; species Helianthus annuus. The sequence continues at coordinate 3,932,497 of NC_035442.2, read as the reverse complement.
ATAATAATGACTTCAAACCGACAAAACTAAAAACCCTTTCTTGGTTCAAGATTTTTCAAATATTGGTTTTCGTTCCGGAGTGGGAACCCAACTCGGATTTTCTTAATTTATTTTAGACTTAAATGCCATTTTAGTCCCTGTGGTTTAGGCCATTTTGCCAGTTTAGTCCAAAGGTTTCATTTTTCGCCTGTGGGTCCAAAAAGGTTTCATCGGTGCCATTTTAGTCCACTGGGTTAACTTCATCCATTTTTTCTGTTAACGAGAAGGGCAACTCGGTCATTTTATATGTAATTCTGTTAACTAGAAGGGCAATATGGCCTTATAAAATCACCAAATTGCCCTTCTCGTTAACAGAAATAATGGATGAAGTTAACCCAGTGGACTAAAATGGCGACGGTGAAACCTTTTTGGACCCACAGGCGAAACATGAAACCTCTGGACTAAACTGGCATTTAACTCTTTATTTTATTTTATGAAATATGAAATGACATTTAGGTTTTGTCAAATTTAAAAGTAAGCTGTTATTTAAACGCAACAAACAAATAATCTGATTCGCATAGGTATCGTTTACTTATGTAGTTTATTATTTTCTCTAAATAAAGGTGTCGAAAGATCGGAAGCGGTTGCTATGGGTGCTGATGTGGTTATAATGACGGTTAGTGCTATTGATGGATGGACTAATGAAGATTCCAAGCTGCTCGATAGGATAAAACACTCTAAGGTTAAACAACAACAATTCTTTCTATTTATTTTCACTTATGAACTTAAAGTTTAAAACATTTGCTTGGGACCCCTTTTTGTTTATTTCAAATGTTTATTCCCGTAGTGTCTTTCGGACAATATGTTATTACAAAGGGCAATTGTCAAAAGAAAAAAAAAAGACTATTAGACTTTTTTCGTGTTCATACATATCTCCCTGGCATGGGTGGATCTTAATAGGGCTGTGGCAGGGCCACGGCTCGGGCAAGTTTTTCGGCTGTAGTGCTAATTTTCCGCATTTCGATCGAAATTTTTTATATATACTATGTTTGGCCCGGGCTTACCCGGGCTTTTTTTAGTGTCCGTGTCTTTCGGCCCTGGCACGTTCAACGGGCAAGATCCGCCACTGCTCCCTGGACCTTATTTTTGCATGATTAAACTTTTAAAACTCATGAAAATGTCTATTTAAAGTTTAAGGACTAAATTATGCAAAAAAGGATCCTTTTTAAAGGACTTTGATGTAAAATTTATGGGATTTAATGTAATAATGAAAAAATAAAGTCGAGGGACTTTTATGCAAAATTGAAAAACGTTCATACGTTTTTATATGTTCTTATTACAATGATAATCTTATATTTGAAACAGAGTTAAATTTCATTTTAGTTCTTGTGGTTTGGGCCATTTTGCCAGTTTAGTCCAAAGGTTTTATTTTTCGCCTGTGGGTCCAAAAAGGTTTCACCATTGCCATTTTGGTCCATTGGGTTAACTTCATCCATTTTTCTGTTAACGAGAAGGGCAATTCGGTCATTTTATATGTAATTCTGTTAACTAGAAGGACAATTCGGCCATATAAAATGACCGAATTGCCCTTCTAGTTAACAGAAAAAATAGATAAAGTTATCCCAGTGGACTAAAATGACAATGGTGAAACCTTTTTGGACCCACAGGTGAAAAATCAAACCTTTGGACTAAACTGGCAAAATGGCCCAAACCACAGGGACTAAAATGGCATTTAACTCTTTGAAATAAACCAATTTAAGAGGCTTTGATGCTTTTTAATACATGTTGGTTGACATTCAGCTTGTTTGAACCACTCAATCCATTTTCGTTTTAGCTAATTTTCTAAAGCTGACCCATTCAACATGTTAAAAGACAAAATATAACCCGTATCGACCCGCAACCATATATGGGTCAAAATTTAAAAGTTGTGAACCAAGTTTTACTCTATAAAAACTGTTAATAAAATCCAATCTTGCACCAAATTAACACGTTAGCTTGTTATTTTATTTTTTATTGTTTTGGTGAGCACAGGCCGCCTCAGGATCTCCGGTGATATTGGCAATCAATAAAATCGACCAGGCCCCATCAGCACACTTGGAATTTGTTGACACTATAGATGAATCTTTCGATAAGCGTATTTACACATGTGCCATTACGGGTCATGGAATTTCAGATTTAGAGGCTGCAATTCTCGAGCTTGTGGGCCTCCAAAATATTCCTGCAGGTGGACGCAAGTGGGCCGTTAACCAGGTATGGTCGAGCTATATGGTTCAATTATAATTTTTATTGAAGGATTAATGCAGTTTATTTGTCTTATTTAAAACTTGAGGTACTAAACCACAATTTTAATGATATATATGGTTCAATTATAATTTTTTTGAAGGATTAACGAGCTTCACATGTGAGGCTCGAGCTCGGGCTCGATAAACAAACGAGCTTTCAAGCTTGGCTCGGACTCAATAAGGCTTGACTCGTTTTGAGTTTTTTCTCGAGCCGATCTTGAGTAGCTCGCGAGCCGCTCGGCTCGTTTGCACCCCTAGTTAGAGAGAGGACCTTGAATTTCTAGCTAACTATTTATCAAAAGCTGTTAAAAAAACTGTACAAAATAAGAAAAAGTGTTTTAGGTCGATCCAACTGTTACAAAATATCCCATTACCAACCCGTCAAATCCACTCATTTTGTCAACGTTAAATGTCGGTTTTGAAATTCATCAAATTTGTTTATAACTTTTTGTTGATGAATTATTATCAGAGACAATGTGAACAACTTGTTCGGACCAGGGAGGCCTTAACGAGGTTGAGGGCGTCCATAGATGATGATCTTCCGCTTGACTTTTGGACCATAGATTTGCGGGACGCTGCGCTCGCGCTTGGGCAGATAAGTGGAGAAGATATATCCGAAGAAGTTTTGACTAATATTTTTGGTAAATTTTGCATTGGTAAGTAGATGTTATAGTTTTATGTATTCATCAAGCCATGAGTCATGTAACTTCTTTTTTTTTTTTTTGAACGACAAATTTGGATCACTGACGGACCACTGGAGTATGATCGTGCCATGATGCATGTAACTTACTTCTACATATGATTATCTATGTTTGTTAAAATAGTTAGTTTTTTTAGTGTGTTTTGGTAACCTATTTTTTTGCTTACTATTTGATTATTTAAAATGAAATGTATTGTTTGTGATTTTAACTACAACGAAACAACCGATTAGTAGATGGTTGAGTCGAGTATTGATGATTGTTACCCGTAAACTCACACAACACCACCAATACCTTGCTAACCAACATTAACAGGTAAATTGCAACTTGTGCTGGTCATGTGGCCCTCAAGAGATTGTCGTAAAACAAGCATTCATATATGGTACAAAATGTTTTGGGGTGTTCGCATATGTGTTTGAAGTTTTCAAGACATTATCTTAAGATAAACTAGAAAATGTGCCCGCTCGCGTTGCGGCGCGTGTACATTGGTTGATATGGTTGCATTAATATTCAAATAATAGCCTAAATAAGAGTAATTGTCTTCTAGACATACAGAGGTCATGGGTTACATTAGGATTTATACTACAACTTTGATAAGGGTAATAGCTTATAGATACTTTTTATAAGATTTTTAAAGTTGCGGTCCTTGCTTGTTGCTTTCACAGTTTTGTCGCCTTGTAACTTGTTGAAGCCAAAATGTTAATTCAGACGTTGATGTCTTGGCCTTTCCAATTCTGTTGTTGATGCCAAAATATTGTGCTGAAGCCAAAGCATTTGTTGTTGTTTGTGTGGCGCAAAAGAGATGGCTTTTGTGAAGGCGCTATTTTTTTCACCTGGAAAATCAGCAAGGAAGCATCTTGGGTTTTTCCGACTTGGCAAAAATGTTACCTTCCCCATTATGCTTTTACTTTTTTGCTTGTTTTCCCGTTGTTTCATTTTTTGTATAATGGTAAAGGGATGTTTGCATTTAAAATTTAGATATATTTACATGAGTGTAATCTATATACCTGGCGAATCTGGTGTTCTTCTTTTGGTAGTTTTTGTTTTAGGATCTAGGGTTGCCGGGATTATGGCTGGTGGTACTCCGGCTTTGTTCATGGCCATTGAGTTGTCTTGTTTCATTGAGATGTCCAAAACTGCAGTTTTTCCCCTGATGTTATAGATATCCGTGGGTATGATTTCCGAATCTGTGTATCCATCCTTGACTACCATGTCGTAGCAAGATTTTTCCAGCATTTGTTCCATTGCTTCATCGAAGAAAATAGCCTTTGCTTTCATTTTCATCTTCTATAGTTATGTTTTACACAGTACCTAGCGATTGGAGTTCAATTGTTCTTTCAGTCATCTTTTCAAGTCATGCAGAAATAGGTCATACCCAAAAAAAAAACTGAAAAGGTAAGGAAAAATTCATTAGTAAAAACTGGTAAGTAGATCTTTATACCCATAATCATTAGACAACTATGAAACGACGAAAAGAAACATAAGGATTCAGCCAATGTATTAATGACACAACAAAGAGTTTCACTCAACTTATTTTTTCTAACCACTAAAAAGAATCCAGCAATCTAAGCCTAACAACAACATGAATCAAACAGTTATACATGCCTTTTAGGAAAATACACAAAGTCCAAGAAGATTTAGCCTTATTATGAAAACTGGAACTTTGTTCTTCATTTTCACAGTTTCCTATACCTCTCAAAGATTTATAACCTATTTTTTTCTGGCCATTTACTCATTTTTATAACCGAGACAAAGTTCCGCTCAAATATTAATAGAATCTGAAGACTTGGCTAATTGCAAAGATATCAACCGACAAATGACAGTGCCTTTAAAATCCTAAGTATGCGACGATGATGTAGTCAAATAAAATCAACCATAGATACATGAAGTTCACATAGCAGTAAACTGACATCTTGTCTACACCCTTGTTTAATCGTTTATATAAAAGTATACATAATAAGTTCACATAGCAGGCCCCTCTTTGGGCCTGCTGTGTGGTTTGGGATTTGGGCCGGGAATAAAAGGGGTGCGCGGCCGAGAGTATGTGTGCGGGTAAGAGAGGGTGTGCGGTGGACATTGATTAATAATTAATAAGCTCATATCATAACTACAACTCGCACATTCATATATATACAAATCAAATATATTCAACCACTTTCACATAAGAGCCAAGTAATCATAATAAATCACGTTTGTTTATCGAGTTATACAACGTATAGTGGAACACGAAAGGAAAATGATACAGGTACGAGTTGTCACACAACACCTGTCTAAAAAAACACTTTTTTGTCAAATACAGAACAAAGTTTTACTAACAACACATGTTTTTCCATTCGTCCAGGTACTAATGAAGGCCCCACAAATGATTTTTTCTTTCCAGTACTTAAACTTTAACACTCATGTTCACACCAACATCATTTTGAAACTTGTAACTTTATTCTTATACTTACATAACTTATGTGTAATTAGATACTTTATGCTTGTACTTACATAACTTATATGGATTCAGACATGCTATCAATATGGGGCAGCCTTACTTGATAGAGACACATTTCTCTTAGAATGGATGTCACATATTCAAACATGTGCAAGAGAGTTGTTTATAATCATTGGTATGAATTAGAGTGTGAGTAATAATTGTCGTTAGAAAAACAGTCGGATCTGCTACTATTCTAAACATTAGTCTACCTTCCGTCTACATAACATCGCCCGCACCACACATGAGAATTCCAAACTTTCAGCCTTACAAAATAAGGGGTGTTTGGTTCGCGGATTTCATTATAATTAGAATTGGGTATGGAATTGGAATTTAAAGGATTCTTTTGAAATTATAGAATGTGTTCGGTTGCTACATTTGTTATAGAATTGGAATGTAAAAAATTTTGGAGGATGGTGGGGTGATAGCGGGTGGTGAAGGCAGTAGTCGTGCCGGTAGTCATGGAATGTGGCGACGACTAGTAACGAGGGGTGGCGGTCAGTGGCCGGTGGTGGCGGCTGTAACTGGTGCGGGTGAAGACGGTCGATGGCAGGTGGCGGTGGCAGCGGTCGATGTGGGTGGCGACGTTCGGTAGTGAGTGGTTGCAATGATCAGTGGCGGGTGGTGGTGGCGATGGTCGGTGGAGGCAGTCGGTGTGGGTGGTAGCGTTCGGTTTTGCGGTCAGTGGCGGGATGTTGCAATGATCATAACACGTCTCATTCTATTACTATTATCTTAAAAGGCATGGTTGGTGGTTCCGGCCATGCCTTTTTCACGTGACTAACTTAATAGATTTTGCACATTTAACCTCAAACTCTATAGATCTTGTATATCTAACTCTCATTTTTTGGTAAGTGGCATATTGACCCTTAACTTTTGGTAATTGTCAATTTTCACTTCTCATTTTTTTTCTATCTAATAACTTTACACCTCATCTTCTCCAAAATTTTAATATTTTGTTTAAATTACTTTTACGGATTATACACGTTAAGGTCATGAACGTAGCGTGTGTGACAAAGTAAAAAACAACTCATCTCACACGCGGATCACACATTAATGTCTTCATTGTAACATGTGTAACGAAGTCGTAAACACGCTGTTGCCGCCCCAACCCGCAACATAGATAAAAATATAGTTAAACTTAAAACAACCTAACTTGAAATCGTAAGAACCAAAAGGCCTTTGCCTAATGTGTTTCCAACCGTAAGTGTTTAATCCTTATGATTTTTTTAATAGAATTAAAGAGTATCATTGTTTTTACAATAAGTATAGTGTAGGGAACTTAATCATGCATTAGAAAACAATAGTTTATGTTTTCACTTATGATATTTATAATTTAGCTTGCAGAGTGAAAGAGCAATAGTTACAGACATTGCTGGAACAACACGGGATGTCGTGGAAGCCCATGTGACGGTTCAAGGTATCCCGGTCACACTACTCGATACAGCTGGCATCAGAGAAACAAATGATATTGTGGAGAAGATAGGTGAGATTTGCATTTTAGCTTTTAATTTTTAAACAAGGTTCTTGTTTTAGCTTAAATTTTGTGAATTTGTAGTTAAAAGTCTTGTTAATGATGACTTCAAACCGACAAAACTAAAAACCCTTTCTTGGTTCAAGATTTTTCAAATATTGGTTTTCATTCTGGAATGGGAACCCAACTCAGATTTTCTTAATTTATTTTATAGTTAAATGTCATTTTAATCCCTATGGTTTAGGCCATTTTGCCAGTTTAGTCCAAAGGTTTCATTTTTCGTAGGTGGGTCCAAAAAGGTTTCATCATTGTCATTTTAGTCCACTGGGTTAACTTCATCCATTTTTTCTGTTAACGAGAATGGCAACTCGGTCATTTTATATGTAATTCTGTTAACTAGAAGGGCAATATGGCCTTATAGAATCACCAAATTGTCCTTCTCGTTAACAGAAATAATGGATGAAGTTAACCTAGTGGACTAAAATGGCAAAGGTGAAACCTTTTTGGACCCACAGGCGAAAAATGAAACCTTTGGACTAAACTGATAAAATGGCCCAAACCACAGGGACTAAAATGACATTTAACTCTTTATTTTATTTTATGAAATGACATTTAGGTTTTGTCAAATTTAAAAATAAGCTATTATTTAAACGCAACAAACTATTAAAACCTTATACTTTTGCCATCTCCCACGGTTCCTTCGATGTAATGGCTACTCTTGTTACCATGAAGACGTGCCTTAGATTCCGAGCTCATAATATTTTTTGCTTTTACCATGGCAGGCGGAGACCACGTTCCTCCACATACTGTTAACCTCCGACCGGTACCTCCAAGCCCACTTACCCAAAAGAGCTTCGTTGACAAACTTTAGTCTACAGAAGCCGAGACCGCCATTTATCTTCGGCCGAGACACTAAATCCCACGCAACCAATGCATTTTCCTACCCGTCTCCGACACTCCCCAAAGAAAATTCTTCATTAGAGATTCAAGCCTCTCGACGACTTTAATAGGGACTTTAAAGATTGAGAAGTAATAAATTGGGAGACTTTCCAGGACCGCCTTAATTAGCACCACCCTACCTCCAATGGACAACGAATTAGATTTCCAAGTCGCCAACCGGTTCTGAAAAATTTTGATAATGGGGTCCCAATTTTTGACTCTGTTCATGTTAGCTCCGAGAGGTATGCCTAAGTACTTAAAAGGAACCTCACCTTTCAGACAACCCACCGACTCCGCCATACGACTATTGTCCCCTTCTTCCACACCCAAACCAAAAAGGTTTGATTTGTGAAAATTTATTTTCACTATCAAGTGGAAGAACAAGCTCTTTAGAATCTGGGTGGATGAAGATCAAGACGTTTGGGTGCCTGATTGCTTGGAAGAAGAGGACAACGTTTCTCCTGTGAATGAGTCTCCGATGAAGTCTTCTCCGGTGGCGGATTTGGGTTGTTCAGGGACGGAGGGAGGCGGAGAGTCGCTTCTAAAGGTTGGTGAGGAGTCAGCCAAAGGGTCGCCGGTTAACATTGGGGTTCCCCCCGAGGTTGATTCAACCATGCACGAGGAAGGCTTTGTGCATGGGGTTTCTTCTTTTTTTCAAGGTAGGTAATAATGAGGAGGAGGTTTTCGAAAAGTCTAATAGTGATATTGGGACAGACGTGGGAGGTAGTATGTCAGTGTCAATTCCCAATGTTGCTGGAAGTCTTTTTGTGAATTCAGGTTTAGGTGGGGGCTTTGAAGAATTTAATATGGGAGGCAGCATTGTGGTTAAGAAAAATAGGGGTACCCCACCTCTGAGTAGAGCCCACATGGTAAAAGAGGTAACAGATCCAAGGCCCAACTTTCAGCCCAAAATTCGGCCGAAAAGTCTTCTGGGGGCGTTAACAAAAAAAGAAGGAGATCCGATGTTGATGCGGGTCCCTCCTCTATGGATAATCATGTGTCTTCTGGTAATTGTTCCGATGCCTTCGAGGTTCCCTTAGAGCCTTTCCCAAATAGTTTCCTGGATCTCAACGTTAGAGCTCAGGAGGAAGCTTCCTCTCACATTAATATTGCGGGGTCTCAATCGGCGGGGGAGAGGCATCAAATCGGAGAAGAAGGGAGTGAACTGGGGAAGACTCGGGAAGAGGATCAGTTAAATAAAGAAGTGGATCTGACAACGGAGTTGGGGAGAGAGCTGGGAGTTGACCTCTCTCAACACAAAAATCTGGTGGAGGATATTATCAGGAATGAAGGCATTCAGCCAGGTAAAATATGAATTAGTTGTCGTTAAATGTTCGAGGCATGGGGGGGGGGTTTCTAAAGCTGGATGGGTCAGTGATTTGAAGAAGACTCATCTAGTTAATTTTGTGGCGCTTCAAGAAACTGAGTTGGAAACGATTAATTCGGAGCTGGTAGCTAAATTTTAGGGGGGGGGTAGTAATTTTCATATGGAATTTGTTGGGTCGGTAGGGAGGTCAGGGGGCCTTTTGTGTTGCTGGGATCCGCAGTTCTTCAACATGCAGAGTGTGTTGAAGCAGAACCATTTTCTGTTAATTAAAGGGAGAATAGTGGGGAATCTTCAAGATACTAATATGGTCAATATTTATGCCCCGCACAGTGTTACGGAAAAAAATTGTTGTGGAGTGCCCTGCTGGAGTGTATTAATGGTGGGGAGGGGCAGTGGGTTTTACTGGGGGATTTCAACATAGTCCGTATCCCCGAAGAACGTAAAAATTCTTCATTTAACGGAGCTTGTGCCAACGATTTCAATGAGTTCATTTTTTCGGCTGGTCTTGAGGAGTATAATATGAGGGGAAGGAGTTTCACCTTCCAAGCGCCCAACTCCAATAAGCTTAGTAAAATCGACCGTGTCCTGGTGTGCAAAGGGTTCAGTGACAAATGGCCGGATGCTTGCCTCCGAGCGCTGCTTCGAGTGCACTCCGATCACAGTCCTTTAATTCTTGAAACAAACCGTTTCAATTATGGGCATAAACCTCTTAAGTTCTTCAACTCTTGGCTCGGGGTCGACGGGGTTTGAAGGTGTGGTGGAGAACGCGATTAACTCTTTTGTCAGGACTGAGGTTCGTCCGGATGTCAATCTTACGTTGAAGCTGAAACACGTCAGAAGTATAACTAAAAGCTGGTATGATAGAAAGAAAGCAAAAGATAAGGAGGACTCTAGTAGAGACCTGGAGGAACTCACAAAGTTGGATCTTCTAAGTGAATCCGGCGAGCTTAACGTAGAAGAATGCTGGATAAAAGCGGAATGTCTCAAGAATATCAAAGAACGGGATTACATCGCTTCTTTGGATATTAAACAAAAGTCCCGTTGTCGTTGGGCTGTGGACGGCGACGAGAATTCCTCCTACTTTCACGAGCTGTTCAATAATAGAAAAAAAAAGAATTGCATCCCTGGGATTTACGTGGGAGAGAATTGGATCACTAAGCCGAAAATGGTTAAAAAAGAAATTTTGGGTTTCTTTAGGAATCAATTCTCTAAGAAGGTACATAATAGGCCGGTTATTTTTTGTCATGGTATAAAAAATCTCTCGGAGGTTGAAGCTGAAACAATATCGGGGATGTTTACAGACAAAGAAGTTAAAGATGTGGTTTTCGAATGTGGTTCGGACAAGGCCCCTGGGCCAGATGGTTTTAACTTCAAGTTTCTGAAACATTTTTGGAGATTTTTCGAAGCGGATTTTAGAGATATTCTGAATCACTTCCATGAATCTGGATCGATTGATAAAAGTTCGAGCTCATCGTTTATCACTCTGGTTTTATCGCCGACTGCCGGAGGTTCGACGGAGTGGAAAAAGTCGAAATAGCGTGAGAGGTCACCGTCCGTGGCTGGACCTTCCATTCTATCTTGGTCTTTTAGAAACTCCCATTCTCCTTAGGAGTGCGGGTTCTCAGCGTCCCTTATCGACCTCCCTGCCGGCACTCCGAGCTTGATTGCTTAGCGGGTCTGTTATCGGTCGCGGCTGCCTGGTGTAGTTTAGCTAGACTGCATACGAATCCCGTTAACCTTTTAAAGTTCCTGTGCTCGACACGGTTGGTTATGGGGGAGGCCAGTCTCGGATTGACTAAGTTTTTCGTCACAAATTTGCCGGAAAGGTGCAGCTCTCAGGACATCGGGGATTTTTTCAGTGTGTTCGGGGAAGTGGTGGGAGTTTATGTGGCCAGGAAGAAAGACAAAAAAGGTAACAAGTTTGGTTTCGTCTCGGTTAAGGATGTAAAGGACGTGTCTGAGTTGGAAGGAAGGATGAAGGGTGCCAAGATGGGAACATCCAAGCTTTTCGTGAATATAGCGAAATTTGCGGTAGAGAACTCAGGGTATTCTGCTCAGTCCTCGGCCAGAAAAGCTCAAACTAAACCCCCGGAACATGTGGATAAGAATGTGTTTAACTATAGGGACCGGAGGTCGTATAGGGATGTTGTGGGTAAGAACAAGGTGACAGGTGACTCTGATAAGGAATTCGGAGGTCACAGTGGGGGGGGGGTGGGGAGCGTGATGGCAGTAGAGAAAATGGTAGTGGTGCCAGATAGAACCTCTGCGTTCAAGGAGTTGTATGGGTCAGCGGTAATCGGGAGGTTGGTTGATTTGGAAACTCTGGTAGATTTCGACAAGCTTTTGAGGATTGCCAAGGTAGCAATTAACAGGATTCAATATCTTGGTGGTCTTAGCATCATCATTTCTTTCCATGATTCTGCTGCGGCTAACAAGTTCTTGGATTCACACGGGATTTGGGGACCCTGGTTCTCCAAACTTGAAGCATGGGGAGGGCAATCTCTCCCGATGGAAAGAGTAGCGTGGCTAAGCTTACATGGTATTCCACTTCAGTTATTGGAGCCGGATGTTCTGATGCAAGTTGGAGTGCCATATTAATATATAACTTCTTTTTCTTTCTTGTTTAATAAAGCACTTCTATCTTTTTCATTTTCTTTGTTGCAGGTTTCCGACAACCGGAGATTTTCATTACCGTTAACCATAAAATTTCATTTCATCTTATGTTCATCTACACTTAGGGGTATCCTAACATTTACTTAGAGGTATTCCCTGATAAATAAAACAGAGATTTAAAAGAAAATTACCCTTTATCAAGAAAGTTGAGGGGTATCCCGGGCCCCTGGGCCTCACATAGATCCGCCCCTGGACGAATCATTCAATAAGCATATTTACACGTGTGCCATTACGGGTCACGGAATTTCAGATTTAGAGACTGCAATTCTCGAGCTTGTGGGCCTCCAAAATATTCCTGCAGGTGGACGCAAGTGGGCTGTTAATCAGGTTCGTAGAGATATATGGTTCATAAAGTTGAAAATTTCATATGTACACTTCTAAGTTTATTCTTTCAAAACACTAAATATGTCGTGCTTTAGCAAATAAAACAATATCAGTTAATTATACAAATTGTTTCATGAAATAAACAAATTAGAAAATAATAACGGTATTTATTGTTAATCATCTTCACCCTTAATGTTTTCTTTGTTCATTCAATGAAACAAGTTGTTATAGTGATATCAGTGTATATATTATATAAAAATTTGAAGTGCCCATGGCATTATAGTCTAGTGGCATCTTGAGGGTGAGATAAAGTTTTGGGACCATTAGGTCCTGGGTTTGATTCTCATAAAGGGGGGTTTTTCCAGATTTATTGGGTTTCCTCCTGAATTGGTGTATAGGCATTATAGCCTAGTGGAAATGGATATGATCGGGTAGTTCTGCTGGTTGCACGATTGATCCTAATTTTCCGTTCAAAAAAAAAAAAAAAAATTGAAGTATACAATGTAATATAATTTTAACTTTTTGGAAGGATGTATATGAAATCGCCCCCACGATGGATTTTGTACCCAAAAGACGAATGCATTATTGATCATTAGGTGATTTTTAATCAATTTGAAAATGTATTCACAGTTGCTAGTTTTGACCCTATTAACTTATGAACGGGTCAGCTGGGTACAAATGTGTGTGTGTGTGTGTTTTTTTTTTTTTTTTTGGGGGGGGGGGGGGGGGGAGGGGGGGTGGTTAACTGGTTTTGACTAGCTTTGTGCATCTCTGTACTAGAGCGCTTATAATCATATACTAGTGGGAATGCCCGCGCGTTGCAGCGGGTGTCCCGAATGATTTCATATTCAATTTGTTTGTTCAATTATATACGTATAACTGAAAAGGAGCCACTATAATATGTTATTAGAAAGCTATATGAACAAACCCATAAGTTTCTTAATTGGTTAAATCAGTTATTAATAATTATAGTAAGAGTTTTATGTTGCTGCAACCCTTGTTTTCGATTGACCGGCAATACCGAGGCCCCTTAGCTTCCTATCCATCCTCCATAAGTAAGAGTTTCATGTAAGTTGTATTTTATTAGCTGATGAGTCATTTGAGTTGTACGGGTGAGATAATTACAGCACATTTGATCCCGTTCAATGTGGTACGTCGGATCAAAACTAAACCAATGCACCTGTGTCACCCACTCATATTAACAGCATAATAATCGTAATCAATTATCTTATGAGATTAAGTGCAAAAAAGATTAACGCGAAAATTTCATAGTATCAATAGATCTCCGAAAACGAAAAATCAGAACAGTATCAATAGATCTCCGAAAGCAATAAAGATTAAAGCGAAAATTTCATGGTAAAATTACCTCAATGACTATTCGCATTCCAGATCGATCACTCTCGTCACGGATGTCACTTATGCCTTCCAAAGTCTTTAACAAAAGATAAAAAATATACATTCAGGTTATAAACTTATAATGGAACATAAAATTAGATAGCATGAATAAAACATAAATGGGTAGAGGTGGCAAGATAGACGAGTCGATTGATAATCAACCTAACCCATTATCCATATCAACAAACCAAAACCATCAATAAAGTCATAACATCTGCGACGGTTTAAGGATGATCACAAAACAGTAAAAAAAATCAAAATCATTTTATTAAAACCGAGTATCCACTTTGACTTATAACAGTCAATTCTGAATTTAAAAGTCAAACATACCACTTCCTAACTTGCTAAAAGGTTTCTATAATAGATGATAATAGTTAAAAAGTCAAGGATAATAAAATATCTTTATCAAAGGAGTAAACCCATTTCCTGTTGCAAGCAGTTCCTGTTGCAAGCTGTAATGATACCATATTTTGGGATCACATATCATTCACCCCTTCACGCAAACAACAAAATGAAAAGTAGAATAACAATTATCAACAGTGTAACTTACCATTATAACAGTATCATTAGGATCTTTTGGCACAAGCATTTCTTTTCTTATTGGAACACTTATTTGCCCCATCTCCAGGCTTTATATCACCTGCCTGAAGCCATAGTTAGTTAATGATGTGTTGAAATTGGTCCCCTCAAAAGGTTAGTTTTTAGTATGTCTCGGTAAGGTTGAGTGGACTGAAACGTTGTGTGTAAATTTGTCAATGAGCAATTACTGTCAAATATCATTACATTATTTCAATAGTTTTCCATCTTTTGAGTAATAAAAACTATAAAGTTGTAAGGCATTCAATTTGCTATTGTGAACCACCCTAGCTTTAAACTATATTATGCAATAGTTGTCAACATGTTATCTGCTATGCTCATCAGAAAAAAGTTGGATTCACCTTAAAAAAAATAAACGAATTAAATTCAGTGACTTACCTTTGGTGCGGAAAGTACATCGTAGCCTGTGTTGTTGAATCGTGTGACGGTGGCTGGTTGGTGTTGCGCAACTGTATTAGTCAGCGGAGAGCACGGGAGGTAGAGATGAAGCAATAATCCAAGCATTAGTGACTCGATTAGGCGTTTGAGAGAAAAAGGAAAGTGCGAGACGGAGAGATGAAGTAGTGATCCGAGCATGGCGTTTGAGAAATATTTAGTTGGCTAATCCAATCATGGGCATTGAAGTGTCCGTATTTATTGCTAACAGTTTCATATGATTGGAAGATGACTGTTTAGACTCTATCATCAATTCACCCACCACCGTTTCATATATCTATTTAATCTGAATTCATTTACTCTCAATACCACAATGGAATATCTGTTGCTTGCAATCAAAACTTTAATCAAATATAATGTAATACACATGCACCGATTAATATGCCTCAATTAAAATACAATGTTAATTTAATCATAAAGTCAATTAAATGATGAGATAGTAGGAGGCATAGGCATGATGAAATCCCTAAAACGCCCTTAAAGTGTCTTAAATTTTTGAACAATTGGCAAGTTTACCCCCTCTAAAATAGTTTGACTCTTTTGTACATGTTGCTTGAAGATGTGTACACAATGCAAAAATGACTAAAAGGGTAGAAATCCTAGTTCTCTTAATAAAGGTATATAGATTTTATAATCTTTAATTTTTTAATATTACCCTACATACTTTCACTTAAAATGCGATTTAGTCCTTAACTATTTTAGATGAAGTCCTCAAAAAATTTGTTTAGTTCAAAATCATACATGTATTTTGTTTTTATGGTTAAATCATCAAATCATGTTTATGATTTTCCGATTAAAATTTATGAAGTTTATTTGTCTTATTTAAAAGTTGAGGGACAAACCACATTTTTCAAAATATGAGGACTTTAATCAATCATGAAAATAGTTTAGGGACTAAACCACATAGTTGGTGAAAGTAATCATATATATTGTTAAAGAAACCGTACAATAAGTGTTTCAGGTCGATCCAGTCGTTACAAAAAAAAAAAAAAAAAAAAAAAAAAAAAAAAACCCCATTACCCAACTCGTGAAACCCGCTCATTTTGTCAGCTTTATGTGTCGGTTTTGAAATTCATCAAACCGGTTGTTTATAACTTTCTTGATGAATTATTATCAGAGACAATGTGAACAACTTATTCGGACCAAGGAGGCCTTAACCAGGTTGAGGGCGTCCATAGATGACGATCTTCCGCTTGACTTTTGGACCATAGATTTACGGGACGCTGCACTCGCGCTTGGGCAGATAAATTTTGCATTGGCAAGTAGATGTTATACGTATTCATCAAGTCATGAGTCATGTAACTTCTGCAAATGATTGTCTATGTTTGTTAAAATAGTTAGTTTTTATAGTGTGTTTTGGTAACCTAACTTTTTGCTTACTATTTGATTATTTAAGATTTAATGTAGTATGTGATTATAACTACAACGAAACATCCGATTAGTAAATGGTTGAGTCGAGTATTGATGATCATTACTTGTAAACTCACACAACTCCACCAATACCTTGCTAACCAACAGGATCTGGTAAATTGCAACTTGCGCTGGTCATGTGGCATTGTGGCCTTCAATAGATTATCGTAAAGCAAGCTTTCATGTATGGTACAAAATGATTTTTGGGTGTTTGCATATGTGTTTGAAAGTGATTGTTGTGGCTTAACGGTTGCAATAATCAGTTATCTCAAGATAAATAGATCGATTATCTGTGGTTCGAGCTCGCCAAAGCTCGATCTTGGCTTGTTTTGAGCCAAACTCGTTTATGATTTTGTTAAATATTTAATTATTTTTATACACATGTTTACATATAAATTTTATATAAAATATATAATAATAATGGTTTAGTGAGTATCTATATTTAATTACTTTAGTAATAATATATAAATAGCATACTCGTTTAGGCTCGTGAGCCTAGTCAAGCTCGTTAAGTAAATCTTGGGCTCAAGCTCGTTGTGCACAAACCGGTTAATTTTAATAGCCGGTTATACCGGTTAATTTGACTTTTTGACTTTAACCGGTTATTACTTTAACCGATTATTTTTTTAACTGGTCCTGTTAATTACTTTAACCGGTTCGGTTAATTAACCAGTTATTTTCGGTTATTAACTGTTTTTTTTGCCTTTTTTTTAATTTTTTCGGTTATCCGGTCTACTGGTTAAAAAACCGGTTAATAACCGGTTACTATACTTAATACTTATAACCGGTTACTAACCTATGGTTAAAAATAACCACTAACCGGTTATTCCTAAATCGGTTATTAACCGGTTACAGTTTCGGTTAATAACCGGTTATTTTGTGCACCTGAATCTATTAAATCTATTAAATGAGCTTCAACAGAGGCTAGAGTTTGGGCTCAAGCTCGTTTCGAGCTTTTAGCGAGTTGGTCTTTAGTAGCTCACCAAATGCTCGCCTCATATACACTCTTAAATCGATAATCGCCTTCAAAACACCCTTCTACTGTATGAAAACTAATAGACGCTCGATCACATTTATTGTAATTATTGTAATTGATTGTAATTGGTCGTGTCCATATTTACGAGATCCTAATTGATCTCATCTCATTGTATTTATACCAACATTGTGATATGTGAAGAGGCAAGTAATTACGTGATCTTTTATGGTATCCGAGTTTTGGTTCCATGATGAATGGAAGAATAAGGGTTGAATAAAGCAACAGGGGAGAGGATGAGGGGAGCCGGCGGTGGTGGAAGAATAACCGACGACAGTGGGGAGGAGGAAAGGGGCTAGGTACCGATTTTAGGTATTTGGTACATGTATCGGTACCCAGTTTTATTGATTTTGGTATTCGGTACTTTCGGTATTGGTATGGGTACGGGTAAAAACGGGTACTGGTACCGAATTCTATGTAGCCCTTTAAAAGTTTTTTTGTATTATGTTTTATTTCATATTATGGTATTAATAGTGTACTCGTATTGATTTTACCTATATGGTAGCCGTATCGTATTGGTACACGTACCAATTTTACCAATTTGGTACTCGTACTATATTGGTACCCATGTCAATTTTACCTATTTAGTACTCGTACAAGTGCTCAAAAAGTAAATAAAAACAAAATGGTACCAAGCGGGTACTGTACCGAAAATACCCGTACCAGTACCCGTACTCGTATCCGTACCGTACCTATATATTTGGTACTGTATTTTGTACCTAGTTTTGTTCAAATTTGGTACCAGTATTTTCGGTACTGGTACGTGTATCGGTACGAGTATGTTAGTGCACTTGTGTCTGTACTTTGTCTGTATTCGGTCTCGATGTAAACGATGTCCTGATTAGTGTGTAAGTTGACCAAGTCAACCATCCTCCAGTTTGACTTGGACAACAGTTGGTAAAATGATGAAAGATGTTCTGATCGAAGGATAGCTCCTCGAAGGATACTGTTGATCCTTCGAGGTGTTCGAAAGATATGTTTCGAATGGTAGACCTCGAAAGGTGATCTTTCGAGGTCATTGATGATCCTTCGAATGACTTGTGTTCGATAGATGATCCTTCGGACCATCTATCGGATCCTTCGGTCAAGACATCATGGGCTGGGTATATAAATACCCATGCATGTGTTGAGTTTTAGTAGACTTGTTAGAGAGAACACACACATCCGAGAGATAAGCTTGAGAGCATTCTGCCCGGAAACTCACACACACACTTTGAGAGTTTACAAGTTAGATTTGTAAACATTGTGCTTGTAACCGGAACCTTCATTTGCATTAATACAACTAGTATTAATCGGTGAATCTTGTGTGTTTGTGTTTATACTTGTCTCATCCCGGTTTGCCTTCTAGCTTGGATTCCGCACTCGCTAGTGTGTTTGTGTTTATAACAAGGTTTAGGTTTGTTCTCGATCCTCCGAGAGGGACCTACAAGTGGTATCAGAGCCTCGCTCTTTACCTTGTTTAAAACCGGGTTTGTTCAAGTTTTGGTGTGTTTGGACACTTGGTTTAGCACCCGTTTTTGGTGGTTTTCTTGCTTGTTTAAACTGAAAAACGGTTCCTAAACTTTTGGGAGTGTTCAAGGTTGGGTTGGGTAACTTGAAAACTTGTTTTTGAGTAACTTTGTGTTTTCCGGCGAAAACTCCGGTTAAACTTCCGGTGACTGGTTTGAAGATAAGGTTTTTCCTTTTTGGGCAATCTTTTCAAAGTTTGGTGGGAAAGTACAGTCTGAACATCCCCATTGCCGAAAGTTGACCTTACCAACCCATCACCTTTTCACCAACCTATCACATCAACGTCAGTTGTGTCAGAACCTCTCGAAAGATACCTTTCGACATCGAAAGACTATCCTTCGACATCTTTCGATCAAGGAGGACTCTAAAGATTAATATCCTTCGACCCATCCTTCGAAGTCAGAAACATATCTTTCGACAAAGGAATCTTTTCGAAAGACAGGTGTCCGAAAGATAAGGATTTAGCTCGAAAGTTAAGGATCTTTCAAAAGGGAATCCTTCGAGTTCTTGAATCTTTCGAAATCATTGTTCGAGATTCAACAGTAATCTTTCGAGTACTGTTGATCTTTCGAACAAGATTGATCTTTCGATTGTGGTCATTTTATTGTTAACTAGTTTCTATGATTTCAGATCTTTCAACCAGGATCCTTCGGCTGTGTTATCTTTCGGATTATTCTCACTTAGCATTTATTTTGCTTATTAATCATGAATCCGAATTGGTGGAATCCGGCTCCCGACAGCGGTAAATATACAAGTTCTGGTTCTACTCCTTCATGGTGGGGTACACCGGCGCCAGACAGTGGAAAGTATACGTCTACAAGTCTATCGCCTTCATGGGCCGAGTCTCCGGTATCGACATCTTCTCAGGGAAATCAGTGGGCGTTGGTATCAAATCAAACTCCGAGCATTCAAAGTATTCTCTTAAGCGAAAGCGAAACAGGGAGTTTGAATCGACCTCCAAAGCTGATGCATCTAAATGAATATCCGAGTTGGGCTGATCGTTTTCGTACATATGTTCTGGGTCAGAATACAGAGCTGTGGATACGTTTCACTACAGATTTTGATCAGGCTATCGAGGTTGCTGCTTCTTCAACTGCCACATTTGCAGATCTTCCAGAGGATCAGAAGAAAACTTATGATCTGGAGAAGAAAGCTTACGCCATTCTCACTCAGGCGTTAAGCAAAGATATTTATCATCAGTTTGTCAGCTTCAAGACTACAAAGAAGTTGTGGGATGGTTTAAAGACCAGAGGGGTAGGGAATGAGGCAACACGTCAATTGCGTCATGATCTGCTCAAGAAGGAATTTGACGGTTTTGCATGCTTAGATAAGGAGTCTCTGGGGGATATGACAAGCAGATTTTATCATTTGCTTACTGAGTTGAACAATTTTGGCGTGACAACAACTCAGACAGAGGTTGTGAAGAAGTTTGCTGATGCATTGCCTCCCCAATGGAACAGTTTTCTGGAGATCTTAAAGTATAATGGGGTTATGGCGACTACAAACATCAACGACTTCGTGCAGTTGTTTGAGAACAAGGATCAGGAAGAGACCTTGAAAGCTAAAGATGTTCCAGTGCCACAGAATCCAGAAATGTATTATGGAACTACAAGCTCTTCTTCCTCAAGAGCCATTGTGCCAAGCAGCCAACATGCACCTCTGCAGACAGCCTTTGTCACAAGCACTGACATGTATGGAAATACAGTGCAAGTTCCTGTTAAGCCTCCTCCAACCACAGACATGTATGGAAATCCAATACAGCCACCTCCTCCTCCTCCCGCTCAAACACAACGTGCATGTTATGGAGGAACATCATCTGCTGGTCAACCAACAAAACCAAGTACAGTGCAGCTTGACACTTCAAGCTTTTCTAAAGTCAGTGTAGAAGTAGCTAAGGAACACATGGAGCTGCTTAACACCGTAGTGAGCGCGTACTGTGGGTTAATAGAAGGTCAGATTGGCAACATTAATCTGACACAGGAAGATTATAGGCAGATAGATAAGGAAGAGATGGATCTGATGGATATCAAGTGGGCCTTTGCGAGTGCTGTGAGAAGAGCAAAGGATTGGATGGAAAGCACTGGCAGAACCAGCTTGGAAAGTAAGCGAGACACCAAGTATGGATTCGATAAACAGGCAGTGAAGTGCTTCAACTGTGGTGAACGGGGTCATTTTAAAAGGGAATG